>NC_062564.1:189877422-190177422 GCF_022837055.1 Prionailurus viverrinus | reverse complement strand
GGATTATTTGTATGATGATGGCGGTGGCAGTGATGGTGATGCTGATACCTAACTTTTAACTTTGCACTTTCTATATGCTGGATGTCTCACTCTGCACTTGTAAAAAAATATATATTTCATACGACCTCAAATTAATCACCAGAGGGTGAAATATATATTAACATTTACTGAAGAGAAGACTGAAGTGTATAAGCAATTAAGTAACTTATCTAAGGTCAAACATTTCATAAATACAAGACCAGAATTCAAATCCAGGTTCATCTGACTCTAAAATCTGTATGCTTACCCATTAGCTAATAATACCATCTGGTATATTCCTTTAGAAGACAATCCTATTTAAGACCAGTAGCAGTTGGTATCCAACTTTTTTAGTGAATGATTTTCCTGTATATTGTTTCCTCTGTTGATTTTAATGGTATTGAGTGTTGGGATAATTAAATCTGCAGAAGATAAAAACATTGATTGGCAGATTTAATATTTATCATTCAAAAGATGATATCTGAGACAAATTATCAAAGATCTTTGTACGTGTGAACTCTTGCAACCATTTAAAACCAGAAACTTCAAATATTTTCACAGTTCTGCAGAATGTTTAGAGTGTGGTCAAACCACAAAAACTTTTTATTCTGTGTTGGCAAACAAAGGGATATGTTTAGACACCTGTGGTGAGAACCATACAGAAATGTCAACACATTTTTTTCTGTTATTTTCCAGGCGTGGCCTATTTGCAAACTTAAATATCAGTACCCAGAAATTTAAGCAATCAGCTTGTATAGGGAATATTAAGTATGCACAGTTTCTCTATCACATGCTCCCATATTTCCATGTTTGAGCCTTTTTTTTTCCATCTTCCTAGTTGATATCCCAGCATATTGGGTCTTTAATATTCACTACTTACTTTTGGCCCCAACTTCCATTATGCCATATTTTGCCCCCATGGTGGGAGGTTAATATATTCATGACACTGCCATGTATCAATTCTTGTTTTCTTCATTGGTCCCATGCTCCTCTTTGCTGTTAACCCATGTGTTAGATTTACAAGCACACTTCACAGCCATATAGCACCTGCCTAGTAATTGTACCCCAGTTCATCTTATTTTAACTCCCCATTTTTCATTTATCTTTGTTTCTTAATCTTTTTGTTTTTAGCCATTTTGTGAATTTCCATATGCCCTCTCAAATTCTGGAATGACTGTTAGACCTGTCCCTTAAAAGTAATAGAAAACTGAAGAAGCATTGTCAACACTACTGGCTATGGCTGTGTTAAGCATTCCATTGAATCTGTTACTCTCCACTGAGCATAGACTTCTTCACAGTAATCTCATTTGATGGCCATCCCTCTGAAAATGCAAGGAAGGGAAGAGTGTATTATCAGTTAATACATTTTACCAACCACAATGATCCCACCAAGTTGATTCTTCCTGTATCTGTGTGTGTGTTCGGGTAAGTCTTACTGTGCAGCATTTAAAAGATCAAAGCCAGTGATAATCTATAGAGGATATTTGGCACCAATGTGGGTTCTTTGTCTTAAATACAATTTGGAGTAACAGTGTCTAGAAAAACAAAACTTTAGTGGCATCTAAAAGCAAAAGAATAAATTATCCTTTATAATTTCTACATAGTGGAAGAATATGACTAGAGAGTGATTCAGTGTATCCATTTCCACCCCTCCCAATGGGAAAACAAGCTTATTTTGTATCCATTCCTAAAAAGTAGAAATTGATTGTACTTCATCTTCTATCTTGAAATCAACTACTAGTGTTTGTCTTTATTAATGTTAGATAGGAGTATCTTTTTCCTAAGAAGTGCTTACTGAAGTTTGTATTTTAACTTCTTTTTGTTAATAAAAAGAAAATTGAAGCATTAGTTACGTTGCTTTTTCTTTGTAGCGTGGAGACGATCAATGATGGAAACTTCCACATTGTGGAACTACTTGCCCTGGATCAGAGTCTCTCCCTTTCTGTGGATGGAGGGAGCCCCAAAATCATCACCAACTTGTCAAAGCAGTCGACTCTGAATTTTGACTCTCCGCTCTATGTAGGAGGTAAGCTCTGTTGCAAATCCAGTGGGTCCCTAAGACCTGTGATTCTCACCACAGACTAACTCTGAAGTTGTTGATTCCTGGTATTGTGGCCATTGACCAATAGTGATCAGCCATTGAAAGATGGACAGCATGGATAGAAAAGAAAGAGCCCTGGATATGTGTTAAGAGACCTGTTTTGTGCCTGTCTCAGTCTGTCAATAACCGCTGCTGTGGTTGGACAGGTTCTTGTGGTTTGTATTATGATTGCAAAGTGCCCTTTAGCAAAAACCATCAGAAAATTTTGGAGAAAAATTCGAGGTTTATTATTTAACAAGAGCTGAAAATTACACAGCACACCTGAGGCCACACAGCAAGGTCTTAGGGAGAGAGAGAGAGAGAGAGAGAGTGAGAGAGCACACACGTGAGAGCAATAATGCATGGGCCTGGGATGCTGCTTTTGTTGGGGTCAAGACCAAGCTATAAAGAAAAAGAAAAAAAGTTCTGTCAGATGTTATCATTTCATATTATCTGTGCTACCAGTTGCCAACTAATGTAGATAATAGGATAATTATTAACCAAATTGAATGATGAATGAATGAACAATGAATTAAATGTGCAACTTGTATGGCATAACAGGAAGTACTTCTGCTGAGCTAAGACCTTAAGGTGAACAAACAAGAAATAGAGTTGGAAGGGTAGATTAGGGATTGGAACAATAGAGTGCAGTTTCTGGACTTTTTTTTTTTTTAAACCAACAAGAAGGCAGATGAGGAAGAGATGAGGAACAGAGGTGTGGGCAAAGTTCTGAAGGAGTCCAGAGGAGAGGACCCACAAAGAAGAGAACCTTCCTCTCTGTGTGTGTGTGGGCTGGGGTGGGGGGTGGGGAGCAGGTGGTAGAGTGGGGGGCAAGTGTAAGCTGGTGGTACAGAATTTCAATTTTCACGCAAAGGAGCAAGAAAGCATGTGATATTGAATTGAGTTACATTGAATTAAATCACATTGGATTGAGGTGAATTGACTGATAAAATTAACTCATTTTAAAGGTAAGTAAGCTAAAGCTCTTGAGCAAGTCAATGTAAGTGATTTCCTCAGCAGGACGGGCATTTTCACAAAGTTTGCATTATTTCCTGCCAAATAGTAACCTTGGGATTGTACATAATTATGTTAACCCTTCCAAGACGTTCTTGAAAATATTTTTGGAATTGTCCTGAAAGTTCAGAGCACCTGCTTTTTTTGTAATTTTCAGCAGAAGATCTTAACACATTGAAAGACTTTTTGAATTGTTAGGAACCATTGGTTATTGAGTGTCTACCATATGCTGAGAACAAGTTAATACATGCATAAACGTTACAAAGTTGAAGAAGTATCCCTTCTTGCCCAGGGGAGTAGGGAAAACATACAAGTCTTCAAGTAATCATAGTAGGTTGTAACACAAGGATTGCAGAGTGAATCTGCTCAGCAAGTTGAATGATGTAATTGCTTCATGATAATCACAACTAGGAGACTCATTTAAAAATAAAAGCCTGCACTACAGTTAACAGCCATTATGTTGGGATTGGTAAAGCAAGTCACAGATGTACCTGTGGTTTGAGGGAAAAGAAATTATACTTACTGAGCACATGCTATGTGTCCAGCATGATCCTCAGAGACTTTAGGAAGTAGGTATGATTTTGTTTCATAGTTCCTAAGGGACAGCCTCAAGGACTTGACAAAACTTGTCCCAGTTCACAAAGCTATGAAGTAATAGAGACCTCATTTGGGTCCAGGTCTGGTCTGTCTGACCCCAAAGCCATCTATTTGCACTGCCACTCACTTTTTAACATCAAGCAAAAAGGGAAGCCATTTGAGTTTTGTGGCTTTTTGTTTATTTCTGGACTTGTCCTACACTTGATTTATTGTCCTTTCATCAGAAATCATTTCATTGAATCTTTTAAAACCCCTTTACAATGCAGTGTGGAAGGGGAAAGTACAAAATGGGAGTGCTTAGGTCAGAACATTTTTCAAAAAGGGGGAAAAAAAGTTCTACATTCATTCCAAACTGAAAAGTGCCAATCTTTCTAAAGATGGAGGGTCAGGAAGAATCCATATTGTCCCTCTGTCCATCCAGGCCTTAAGGAAACCACCTCCAATCTAGCCTCACTGCTAGAGAACACCTGGGTCCATTTCCTTCCAAATCAGAGCCCAGTCTCAAGGGTAATTCAAATTTAAAAAAATACAACATAATCGTAAGACCACATCCCTGGGTTCTGTGTGGCTAAGGGAGGAGAACCCGAGTTAGCAAAAGAGAGTGACATACCTCAGCTCATCTTTTTCCCCAAGTTTGAAAAGGTGCACTCCCCAAGGCCAGCCTGGAGGCGCTGCACCCCATGCCTTAGGCCCACCTGCAGAAGTGTTCTTTAGTAAAACAGGGAGGCAGCTCTCCCTCCCAGGCCTTATCAGGTACCCATGGCATAGGCTTTATGTAACACAAAACAACAAATCTTTCTGATTTTCTATATAATAGTCTAAACAGAATGTGCATTATCTAATAGAATTGTTATAAGTTAAGAACTGCACTTAGAGACCCCTCCATGAATCACACATCTCGTCCTCTTGCCGCCATTGGACAGAGGACCCCAGTCTTGACCCTTGATTTCTTTATTGTCATGTTGAAACTTGTATAGCTTGTTAAGGTTAAAAATGGTCTACCAAGTTATCTGTTGTTTGGTAGATTGATTGAATTACAGCTATAGTCCATGGCATAGAGGAAAGTCTAAAAGCAGAAAATCAACATGGGTCTACTTCTGTTTTTTTTTTTTAAGTTTATTTGTTTATTTTGAGAGAGCACATGAGCAGGGGCAGGGCAGAGAGAGAGGGAGAGAGAGAATTCCAAGCAGGCTCTGCGCTGACAGTGCAGAGCCCTATGTAGGACTCAAACTCACAAACCGTGAGATCATGACCTGAGCCAATACCGAAAGTCGGACACTTAACTGACTGAGCCCCAACATGGGTCTTCTTCTGTTGGTAAATTCAGACCTGGTTCACTGGTCAGAAATGTGCCAAGCATGTGAAAAGGTTGAGTCAGAATAGCTTTAATTCTGTGATGTCCTGTTCAAAGTAAATATATGTGTGATATATCATTTTCATTTAAAAATTATTATAATCATAGCTGGATCTTGTATAAGTGTTAGCTTTGGGAATGAAAGGAATACATTTACTAATTGTTTCTTCCTGCCATGGAACTTCACTGGTATTTAGTCTTGACATGTGCACGTAGTTGTATTGGACCTGTATCAAAATAAGTTATTAAAAATAGTTTGGAAGTTCTTTTTAAATGTGTGAAAAAGAAGACCATACATGCGTGGTCTATAGATACGATTAAATTGGAAGACCTTCTCCCAGACCAAGGAATTTTTTTTAACTTGTGCTTTCCTGGAAATGGTACCTTTCATTCTTTTGACCTGCTCTAAACAGCAACTCAGTTTCCAGGGCCAAATGGACATAGACTAAAAGTCTGAAGTTATGGAACTTCAAAGCCAACACAGCTAATTCAGTACTTGTCAAAGTGTGACCACGGAGCACCTACATCAAAGTCACCCTGCATGTTAACATTTAGATCCCTGCACCCCAAGCCTTCCTACCAGTCAGAATCTCAAGGTGGGGAGAGAACGCGGCCTGGAGCCACCTCCCGAACATGGACCTGTGGTGGTTCTTATGTATGAAAGACTTGGAAACAACTGCTCTGGTCCCTCCATTCATGTTCTACATGAGAAGACCAAGCCCGAGAGAGGTTGAAAATGATAGGCTCATGGGGCGTCTGGGTGGCTCAGTCAGTTAAGTGTCCTACTTCGGCTCAGGTTATGATCTCATGGTTCGTGAGTTCCAGCTCCGCATCGGGCTCTGGGCTGACAGCTTGGAGCCTGGAGCCTGCTTCAAATTCTGTGTCTCCTCTCTCTTTCTGACCTTCCCCGGCTCATGCTCTGTTTCTCCCTCCCTCCTTCTCAAAGATAAGTAAACATTTAAAAAAATAAAAAGAAAATGATAGGCTCATGGGCACACAGACCAACAATAAAGACTTTGACTTCTGGCCTAGTGATTCTGTACACCCGCCTGTCTGCTTTTGGTACCTGCTAGAACTCCAAGGCGGCTCCTCTGAATACAGACGTGGTGCTGTCATGAGTCAGGCCCCAGGGAGTGTGAGGGTCCTGGTCTTTCTAAGCAGCAAACCCTCTGGAGAGTGAGAATGGAGTCTTCCCCAGCCTGTGCCCTCCAGCCAGTAGCTCGGAGCACACAGCCAAGCACAGTGAGGGTGTGAGTGCTGCGGGGGACGTCAGCTGCCATGAAGGCCTCTGGCTCCCTCCCCTTACCCCACTGCAGTCTGGACGCTTGTCTCATGTAGGATCCCATCCAGGAACTATTTCAGGGTCTGGCTTAGGCCATGGAAAGATTCCTCAGTTTTGCCAAATGAAGGTTACCAGATGACTGTCACTACTGGAACTTATATATGCAAAGATTGCAAATTCTGTTTTCGGAGGAATTTCTTTTGTATGTCTGGTTTCTTGGCATATGAAGGCTTCACTCTCCACTAGCAAGAAAATAAAAATGATGTCAATGAGGTGCTGTCATGACAGGAAGCATGGGAGCGTTTTTCAGATGCTGACATCCACAACTGAGCTCAGGATGTTGCCAGTGCTGAGCTGAATTGGTTCCCAGCTTAGAATTTGGCAGGGCCGGGGTGAAAGGTTGCAGCTTTCACCCCCTAAGACTGGACGGACAAAACCGCTATCTAGAGATAACGGGGTTCACTCATCAGCGGAACTGCAACCCGCTCCTTAACTGGGCAACACTGAGCATGTCACCCAACTCTCACTGTGCCTCCCGGAGCTGTCGGCTTCCAGGGTGTGTGTCCACGTTGAAGACGTCGGTGGAGAGAAGGGGGACTACTGATCTCTCTCCCCATTCCTGATCCTGCCTTTAGCCTACAGTAGCTACACTTTGAGGTTTTATGTATTTATGCCTCTGGGTCAGGTTTGATTTGAAACAAATGTTAAAAATTAGAGACTGACCACCAATGAATTTGGTTCTTTATTCTAGTTGCGCATTAGAATTGCCTGGAGCATCTTCTAAAAGGCAAATCAAAACAAGGAAACACCCTTCTCCTCTCCCTCCCCTCCCCTGCCCAGATAATGTGACCCAGTAGGTCTGCGCTGAGGTTCTAAGCATCAATATTTCTTCAAAGATCTCGTATGATTCTAATGTGCAGGCAGGGTGAGAACCACAGGACTGGATGCCCATGGTCTCTAGCTGTCCTAAAGGAGTGTCTCTGACTCCCACCCTGCAGGAAGACCTAAACGGGTCTGGGTGGCAAATGGCTGAGGCTCCCCCGAAGAGCCGACCGCTGACCTGTGTCCCTCCACAGGCATGCCCGGGAAGAACAACGTGGCCGCGGCCCTGCGCCAGGCCCCTGGGCAAAACGGCACCAGCTTCCACGGCTGCATCCGGAACCTTTACATCAACAGCGAGCTCCAGGACTTCCGCAAGGTGCCCATGCAAACCGGCATCCTGCCAGGCTGTGAGCCGTGCCACAAGAAGGTGTGTGCCCACGGCACGTGCCAGCCCAGCAGCCAGTCGGGCTTCACCTGTGAGTGTGAGGAGGGATGGACCGGGCCCCTCTGTGACCAGAGGACCAATGACCCCTGTCTGGGAAATAAGTAAGTTTGGGCTGCTTGGCAGTTACACACACATACCCCAATCCTCGAAGCAACACCCAGGAAGGGAGGGAAGGAGGGGGAGAAGGAGAAGAGGAGGAAATTGGCACATTAGCACATCTCCTTCACATTCCTCCCATGACCCTTTCTCCATTCTTATCCGCTCTGCCTGATGCGTTTGTATTCCCATGTTCCTCCTCCGCTGTAGATGTGTGCACGGCACCTGCCTGCCCATCAATGCATTCTCCTACAGCTGTAAGTGTCTGGAGGGCCACGGGGGAGTCCTCTGTGATGAAGAGGAGGACCTCTTTAACCCCTGCCAGGGGATCAAGTGCAAGCATGGGAAATGCAGGCTCTCAGGACTTGGGCAGCCCTACTGTGAATGCAGCAGTGGATACACCGGGGACAGCTGTGATCGAGGTAAGCCACCTGCCTGGGACCCATCCTTGGGACCCAGCAAGCAAGAGGACCCCTCATCTTTGAAAAGAGAAAAAGGGAGACACACGCACACACACACACACACACACACACACACACACACACACAGGAGTGATCTGAGGAGCACCAGGTCTGTGTCTGGCTTAGAGTTGCTGCTGGTGATTTATTTCCCAGTGGTGTGAGGGCACCAGATGTAAAGTGTCCTCAGCCTCCACAGCGGGATTTTGCGCTGCCTCCACACGTCTTCTCTGATGTGCCATGAAAAATACTCCTTTTTACCTTGTGTAGCAGCACGCTTACTTCCCTCGCTTCTTCCCGTTACCTGCTGTCCCCATCCACATATATTATTAATTCGTCTCTGACACAGAGGGGAGGGCCCTCACCGTCCTGCTCCAGTTTTAAGACAGAGTCACCTTTGACCTTAGAACCAACCGATTCAGCACAGCACAGCACGCAGGTGAGAGGGAGGGAAATGTGCTGACTTCTTGGCCCGCCTTCTTCTCCTTTGCGTGATCGGAACGTGCCTTGCCTCCAGCTGGCGCGCACTTCAGCGTGTGCATCAGAGGGACGAGACAAGAGGAACGTGCCCGTGGAAGCTTTTAGCAGATGTCTCTTTTTGAACTAGTTCATACTAGGGTAATTTATGAAGTCAGTGGAATGTTACTTGTATTAAGTAACAGATTGAATGATATGAAACCCCAGCTCTAATAAATTAAATTGCACACTCGCGGGAAACTGCTCCCTGTGGTAAACAAAACCAGCTGTCCGTAGTGTAAAAACAGAAGATGTGTATTTTTGCAATAAAGGAAAAGATTTAGGAATCCAATTTTCCTCTCAGTCCAATAGCTTGGTATTTATAGTCCGCGTATATAGTATTCGCTTTGCAGACAATAAAGGCCCCCCCCCCCCAAAAGAAGTATTTTGCAAAGACCAGCAGGCTGTGCCCGCAGCCCATCATACGGAATAGAAGGATGGTGACAGCAGTTACACTTGGCAGACAAAGGGAGGACCTCCTGAATTGAGTGGTGGGTTCACGGTCACTTGGCATGACTCACAGTGGCTGCCCTGGAAATGCTTGTGCTTCTTGTTCTTTTCTAGAACTCTCGTGTCGAGGGGAGCGAATAAGAGATTATTACCAAAAGCAGCAGGGCTATGCCGCGTGCCAGACAACCAAGAAGGTGTCCCGGCTGGAATGCAGGGGTGGATGTACGGGAGGGCAGTGCTGCGGACCCCTAAGGAGCAAGCGACGGAAATACTCTTTCGAATGCACTGATGGGTCTTCGTTTGTGGACGAGGTGGAAAAGGTGGTGAAGTGTGGCTGTACCAGGTGCGCCTCCTAAGCGCGTCCCTGGCAGCGTTTGTCTTTGGGAAATGTCGTCTACTTCTTGACCATGTTGGACTAATTAATAATGCTTCATAGTGGAAATATTTGAAATATATTGTAAAATACAGAACAGACTTATTTTTATTATGAGAATAAAGACTTTTTTTTTCCTGCATTTGGGAACAAAAAAAAAAATGCTTGAACTAACGCTTCCCCGATGCTAGAGAAGTATGAAGAGAGAGATACCTGGAGGCATCAGAACGAAAGTGGGAATCGTTGCAACTCGAATTCATCTTTGCGACATGCTGAAGACAGAAGCACCGGCAAAGGGAGAGCCGAGCTGCCCTGTGCTGCCGTGAAATCGCCCAGAGCATAAAACCCATGCGCCCTCGTGCTCCTCTTTGTGGTTTATGAGGACAGACCAAGCACGCGCGTGTGAATGTGAGCACGCAAGGCGGAGGAATGGGATTCTAGAGTTCATAGGACAAATGGTTGAGAAATACGATGTGCAAAATAGTGTCCTGAAGACAAGGGTTCTATTCCCGAGAGAGATGGGAGTGCTAAAATAAGTTTTATGTTCTTTGTAAACGTCAGCATGTTAGCAGAAGAAGCACACAAAAGTGTTTATCTACCGTTTTCCAGTATTAATTTTTTGTAATATAAATGATAAAGGAGATGATAAAGAACCAATAGATTATTGATAAATAAATTAGTAATAATATGAATTTTTGTTTCTATGAGTTCTAAACAGCCCTATACAGTATTCAGTTTCCATGAGAAATATTTATTGTATCAAAGTACATTGTACTTAACATTTTAGGCCATTCTTTTACTGTTTCTCAATGCTTTAATATATATTAATTTATAATTGTCCTGATATTTTTGTATATTTTTCAAACTTAAAAGTCAGGATCTTTTTGGGTTTTTTTGGCAATAGTACTAACATAGGGTGTTATCTTGGGATAAATGTGTGTTGATCTGTTTGTTTACCTTGACATCTGACCACTGGTGTCACTGACCTACTGGCCTCATTCAGGACACCTGCAGAGTGTAAAGTCGATGCGTGAGATGGTCATTGTACAGAAAGAAGTGGCCCGCCCCTCTGCAACATGTCCCCACAAAACAGAGATGGTATATAGCAGTCAACACTAGAAGAGTAGGTATTTTACAAATTAATATTTCCTTGACATTTTTTGCCCTTTTATTGCGGGTGGGTGGGGAGAAAAAAAGGCTGTAATGTCAAGAACTGTGATTTTTTTTTCCCAAACAATAAAGCTCCTTTATTACCTTAATGTTCCCATGTTAACATGTTTGCTGCTAAATTACAATGTAGAATTGATAATGATTTATAGTGGACTGTGCTCTTCCCTTATTAAAATCCCAGGGTACCCTGTGAAGATGCAGATGTTTCTTTTCAAAAAACTTTTTTTACACAAAAAATTAGATGTACATGTATAATTCATTGTGCTTTGTCTTTCTCCAGACTAATATCAGTTATACTACTGATGGTTGTAAATTAAACAGATATTTACTTCACTAACAGCTTGGTGATTTTCTTAGAAACTGTAAAATATTTAGAGTCCACTCCTTAAGAATTTCTTAATCAAAATGATACAAAGAAAACTTATACCATGTTGTTGACAGGAATTGGTTTAAGATTAGCATATTGTCATATCGGGGGACTTTGGAATGGCCACATGAAAGGAATGGACAGAAGAATACATTCTCTGCTCTGACAAAAGTGCATATTCAACTAATTCCTTCCAAAAATATATATATAAGGCGAAGTCTAACTAAACCACAACTGGTATTTCATTTTTGTTCTCCTTTCCTCTCAATTAGAACCAGGCGGAAAACGATGAACGACAGAGTGCCTTTCTCCACAGGCACTGGAAGCAAGGGTTAGTGATATCGAGGTACAGCATCCAGAACAGGGAAACCATATGCGCTGCATGGAATATTATTACTTAACCACCATGCTAACATTTCTTCATTTTCCGTGAAGAAAATCATGCACATGCACACACTTGCATACACGTGCACACACACAAATGTCCAATCACTTATTCGTGTTTAAAATATCTATATTTTAATTGTATAAATATTATATCGTTTTTGGAAAACATTTATTTATTCCCACTGATTGTTTCATTTTTTTTTTTTTCTTCAAGGACTGGGAATCATGCATTCACTAAAGAAGCATCTACAAAGATAATAGGATTCAGATTTCTGTTTATAGGTATGTGTTATCTTAATAGCCACTATTTCTGAGGGCTTGTTTGTTTTTTTTTAATGTTTTTATTTATTTTTGAGACCGAGAGAGACAGAGCATGAGCAGGGGAGGGGCAGAGAGAGACGGAGACACAGAATCTGAAGCAGGCTCCAGGCTCTGAGCTGTCAGCACAGAGCCCGACACGGGGCTCGAACTCACGGACTGTGAGATCATGACCTGAGCCGAATTCGGACACTCAACCGACTGAGCCACCCAGGCGCCCCTCTGAGGGCTTCTTATATGCCAGGCACTATACAAAGGGCTTTATATGAAATATGTCATTTTGGGGATTCCCATTTTACACAGGTATAAAGAGCTTGAAGACAGAGAAGCTGAATCCCACTTAGGCCTCTTAGACCCGAGTGGCTCCGTGTTTAAGAGAGAGGGCACCCTCTATTAGGGGCTTTTTAGAAACCTTGAAACTTATTTCCTGGCACAATTGTTCTCCCTACTCATCACGTTGATTTAAGGAGTCTGGATTAGAGGCGTGCCTAGGTGGTTCACCCCACTCTTGATTTAAGCATCCCACTCTTGATTTCAGCTCAGGTCATGATCCCATGGTTCAGTTTGTGAGTTTGAGCCCCACATCCGGCTCTGACAGAGCCCATTTGGGATTTCTCTCCCCTCTGTCTCTGCCCCTCCCCTGCTCATGCTCTATCTGTATCTCAAAACAGATATAAAAATTATTAAGTAATCCAGATTAGATATGTTTGGTTTTTTGTTTTTGTTTTCTAAGGAAGAAAAGTGAAGTCTTAGTAGCTTTCAGATTATATTCTTTCTCCTCCCTGCCTATAAAGGCACAAAATAGAATTATGCATGCCAGGGATTTGGGCTGAGCTAGCAGGTTTCTTAGGGGATCGTTTGCCTTGCAATGAGACTGCATTCTGCACAGGAGCCCTTGTTTGAGAAAAATTAATAGCCAAATAATTACAGCAAATGAAACAAATTAAGGGCACTTACTCATGCTATAAAAGGCTTTTCGCTTAAAAAGCCTTGACCCTAGGATTCCTTTAAATAAGAAACTATTGCAGAGCATTTCCAACAGACTTCAGTAAGTTAAAACAAACAAACAAACAAACAAAAAACATTTTGCACATTCGGAGTCAAAGCTATCACCCAGAACAATGTACATTTCTAATATGAAAAGATAGTGATTAGACATCCCTACTGTGTTTACTTTAAATTCTCACATGAGGGGCGCCTGGGTGGCTCAGTCAGTTAAGCGTCCAACTTCAGCTCAGGTCACGATCTCACAGTTCGTGAGTTCGAGCCCCACGTCGGGCTCTGTGCTGACAGCTCAAAGCCTGGAGCCTGCTTCGGATTCTGTGTCTCCCTCTCTCTCTGCCCCTCCCCTGCTCATGCTCTGTCTCTCTCTGTCTCAAAAATAAATAAAAACATTAAAAAAAAATTAAATTCTCACATGAGTTGGGGCACCTAGGTGGCTCCATCGGTTAAGCGACCGACTTTGGCTCAGGTCATGATCTCGCCATTCGTGAGTTCAAGCCCCGCATCGGGCTCTGTGCTGACAGCTCAGAGTCTGGTGCCTGCTTCAGATTCTGTGACCCCCTCTCTCTCTGCCCCTTCCCTGCTCGTGCTCCCTGTCTCTCTTTCTCTCTCAAAAAGAAATAAACATTTAAATAAATAAATAAATTCTCACATGAGTTGAAGCACCATCAGGAAAAGCCAGGGGATGGGACATGTGTTCAAGTTCAGATGTGTTCCTTGAATAACAACCATCTCAGTCTTTGCAATTTGTGCTCACCCTACCTTTCCTGAAATTATTCTGAAGCAACGATAGACTAACCTCGGTGTTAGAATTGCTCTGACCATTCTGGTTTGGGGATGGCTTGCTTTGTCAGCAGCAGCTCTTTCCAAAGAAATGATTGAAAGATTGTTGAAGTTGATTCAGGACTTAGATCTGGAGCATTATGGAGCTGTCTACCCCCTAGAGTGATCGTTACTTCAAAACTCATGTTTGTAAAAAGATACAAGCTATAAAAAGTATATGAAGATTTATATAAAGCTTTTTATAAAATAAGTAAAACTAAATGAAATGCATAAGTTATTTTCATTCTTAATCCTCTCTATGTACTCAAAAGTCATTTAACAATACATTTTTATTTTTTATCTCCTGTCATGTGCAAGAAAGTATGCTAACCTTTTGATACATAGTTCAGGCGAACTAGACGTCACTTCTAACACTTTAGAGCATACGCTATATGCACTTGGAGTTGAGGTTAAAGTGAGTAACAAATATCATACAAGTGACCAAACTACATACAATTTCAGATTGTGGTAAGTGCCCTCAGGAAACTTATGAGATACTAGAAAAAAGCATAGCAGAGGAATCCAGTCAAATATGTAGTGGGAGGTCAGGGAACGACTCTGCGGAAGTGACACGTAAGACAAGTTGTGAAGGATAAAATGGAATCCAGGGTGAAGAACTGTGGGAATATGTGATGGGGTCAGGGGTGGGGGTCCATGCAGAAAGAGCCACCTGGGTATAGGCCTGAGGAGGGAAGGAACTCTTCATGTGGTCAAGGAGGCAAAAGAAGTTCCTATGGCCAGAGCAAGGCATAGATTTCTCTTCTACATGTAATACAGCATTGGCCCTTTTCTGCCTTTATTAACTTACTTTAAATAGTTCTATATTTTTTTCTTTTGGCTTCTGTTTGTGGTGATCTTTCAAACTATCAACAGAAATGGATTTCCATTTAAAAATAGCAAGTAGTTAGTTGTGTTTAATGCCTTTCCTCAACTTCCAAATGAAATACCTCTGATGACACAGAAAATAGGAATACTTAAAATAGCACTGAAAATTAAGAATAATATTTCTGGAATCTCCGAGGAATTTTCATGAACTCAAACGCTGATGAGGCTAGACTGAAAGAAACAACTGCTGGCCAACCCGTGCTTTGAGACTCATACACATTCCTTTGTACACCAAGGGCAGAGACTCAGGAAATGAGTCAACTGGAAAACCATCAAAAAATAACTGTGCATTTAGGTGCCACTTTGTGAGAATGACAGAGGGCTGTGCCTCCAACCAAGGAGGCAAAATCTCACTTCATCTGCTAGGATGCTCCAGTTCTCATCAAATAAACCAAAACAGTGCGTGAAATACTAGAGAAGACTGATTGCATTGTATTGAATATTGAGAGATGTAGTCTTTATAAATAAGTTATTGTAGATGTGGATTGAGCCTGCAGGAGCCGTGGTAGCAATGCATGCTTAGAATGATATGGAAAGAGGGAAGTGGGGCACCTGAGGGGCTCAGTTGGTTAAGCATCTGACTTGATTTTGGCTCAGGTCATGATCACATGGTTCATGAGATCGAGCCCCACTTTGTGCTCTGTGCTGACAGCTTGGAGCCTGCTTGGGATTCTTTCCCTCCCTCCCTCTGCCTCTCCCCCACTCACACACACACACACACACACACACACACACACACACACAACACATACACATGTACACACACACACACACACACACACTCTCAAAAAAAAGTAAGAGAGGGGCGCCTGGGTGGCTCAGTCGGTTAAGCGTCCGACTTCAGCTCAGGTCACGATCTCATGGTCAGTGAGTTTGAGCCCGCTTCGGGCTCTGGGCTGACGGCTCAGAGCCTGGAGCCTGCTTCCAATTCTGTGTCTCCCTCTCTCTCTGTCCCTCCCCCACTCATGCTCTGTCTTGCTCTGTCTCAAAAATAAATAAACGTTAAAAAAAAAAAAGTAAGAGAGAAGTACCTTACCAATTCAAAAAAACAGAGGACAGTTGCATTATATTGACTCACTGTTAAGCTAATAAAATAGTGAAAATATACATACCATATTTAGGATTGAGGGCTAAGAAGTTCAGAAATCTTTGGTGGGCAATAGAAGTCTATGAAGATTATCTGAGTAGGAGGAATTCTTCAGACCTGTATTATAGGAATTTTAGTTGATAGCATAATATAAAATGAATTGATCAGATGGCTATATTCTTAAGAAAAGGTAAGAGCCAGGAATGATTAAAAGGGGGAAAAATGGCAAATGAATCAGAAAAGTCAGTACTAACTGTACTGTTACAGCAGAAGAAGTGATTCACGACGACATTGGGCAAGTTTGGCAAGGGAGAAGGGAAAGTCGAGTATAACTCCTTGTTTTGAGCTTGTCTGTTTCTGCTGTTTCTAAAGCACAAGAATTGCAATCTGGGTTTATTCGGAGCAGTGTTTGGGTGCCTGCATAGGGCTGGAAACAGCTCGAGGATCAGAGTTGCCTCTTGGGAAGCCCCATCCTCCTCTCTGTTGAGGAACTAACAATGAAAGCAATACATTCTTCCAGATGGTGGCTTTAATGTCTTTAAATATCTTAAATGTGTTCAATCAACTCCATCGATAGGATAAAATTCAAACTCCTTACTATAGTATTCCAAATTCCTCATAAAGGGACCTTCTCAAGTCTCTGATACATGCTGTAAGACTGACATATGGTGGGAAAGGATATTTTTAAAACAAATTTGGACTGAGGTGTCTAAAACCATAGATCTGAGGGGTGCCTGGGTGGCTCAGTCGGTTAAGTGTCCGATTTCGGCTCAGGTCATGATCTTGTGATTCATGAGTTTGAGGCCCGCCTCGGGCTCTGTGCTGACAGCTCAGAGCCTGGAGCCTGCTTCAGAGTCTGTACCCCCCCTCCCCGTCCCTGCCCCTCCCCCACTCATGCTCTGTCTCTCTCAAAAATAAATGTTAAAATTTTTTTTAAGCAAATGAATAAAAAAAAAAAAACAAAACATAGATCTGTGACTTGTCTACATGGAAATGGTAGTTGAAGCCAAGACAATAGGCAAGTGAATTTGGACACAATACCATGAACTTGACCACCGGAATAAGATGCAACTTTAGATAATGCTAACATCTCTAGAATGCAGTGGCCCCAGAGTGGTGATGAAAAAGGAGCAGTTGTAATAACAGAGTGATGAGGTAAGAGCTGGATAACCAGGAGTTAGGAGTGGAATTTACGAGCTACTAGAATGCCCTCTCACAAAGTCTGAGAGCAAAACAAGAAGAGAGTGAGGATGGCAACTGGGAGACTCAGTGAGATTCTGAGGTTTGCATTTAATGGGTCAATAAGTATTGGCTTATCCCCTGTAGCCACAGCTTAAGAAGGTGTGGAGCAGACACTCGAGGCATATCCTGGAGGGAACACTGGGGCCCAGGCTGGAAAAGCAAGGTGGGTCATCAATTACGGGAGCTAGTTAAACAACGGTAGGTAAAAACTGGGGCCCAGTGACAACAGGATTGAGGAAACATGATGCCCAAGAAAAATAAACCACAAATCACCCAGAGTGAAGGGGGTAATATAGTATATGCAACGATTATTTTCCAAATGAATTTCTCTGCCTCCCTCCACTACCTCCCACAACAGGGAAATAGAGGACACTCACAAGTGCTAACGGAGTCCACAGATACAAGATTCAGCAGAGTGGAAGCATTGCCATCCTGCATTTGGAACTAGATTTGTCTTTGTGTCAGTGTGTGGGTGGCTGAATTTGGATTCTAAAGAAAATCAGACATAAAGCAAACACAAAACCAAAGAGTAGGAGAAACAGCCACAGAGACAGTCATCTGAAAAAACTTGCCATCATTAATCTTCCCTCCCTTCTTGAAGTGGCTAGAATTATTTTCAGCTTGTTCACATAGATTGTGGCAGAGAGATTAAGTGACTTGCCCAAGGTCACACAATCCAGATCTGACTCCAACCATAATGTGATATTGATTTCACTGGAATTGATAGGCAAAGTCTGTGAACGGCGTCATGAGGTTATGCTGGAGGAATGAGCATTTCTCAAGGGGAGTTATTTTGGTTTTTGAAAAATGCCCGTAAATAGCACTTGCTTTCCCAATAACACTATAAAATCTTCATTATATCTCTTCTTGGGTAAAAGAAAATAAATAATACTTTTAACTGCAATTTTCTTCCAGGAACTGAGACTGGTGACATTGAATGAGTTTTGTGTGGCTGCTTAAGTATTTCTGGTCATCCTTCTAGTCAGCTGTGCCTCCATAGAGTGGTCTGACCGGGAGCAATTGAAATCTTTTGCTAAGATAGTCACAAGGACAGGATCGAACATGCCCTAGTCCAGCTTTGTCAGTTGCAAAGTCACAGCCTTGGACTCATTCCAGGTCTCAAAGGATTCTTTGTGAGGAAGGGGGGAAAAAAAAAAAAACAAGACTTGGAAGAAAACTGGAGAGGAACTTCTCTTTGAATGAGCACACCTGATAACATCTCTGTCCACCATCTCAGAGGCCCGCATTATCCCAGGAAGGAGAAAGATGTACATCGGTGAATTGCCTAATCTTGCAGTTACCTGACCCTACTTGGTTTCTGCTCACAATATTACCATTCAATTACCTTGACCACCAGTTCTAACTTTCAATTACATCTCCACATTGATTTTTTCGTTCCTATTATTCTTATGTTCGCTACAATTCTTCTCTTCTGATGCCTGTCAGCTCCTTTTTGGAGCTGTGAAATGAGCAGGAACACATTTCTGAATGTCACACACATACTCTGATTAGGAAATAGATCTCTTATCATATGGAAAAAAAAAAATCATGGTGGTCCTCTAGCTTCAAAAATGATGAAGCAGAGATCCTTGTATCTCTGTCTCCTCTTTTAACCTTATTTTCATTTTTTTTCACCCTTTCTTCTAAATGCTTCTGTATTTTAGAATATTAACACAGGATTGTCCCAACAGGAAAGATAGTCTGAGAACCTAGTTGGGAGTGTAGCAATAGACATTACAGCTGCAAGCGAAATGTGGGACACTCACAAACCAAGCACATGCCAGAGGCAAGAGGACCGGTCACTTCAGTTCCATCAGACCTGACGCTGTTCCTCTGAGCCCTGATGCACACACGTGCACACACGTGTGCACACACACACGTGCACATGCACGCACACACACACCACGTGATTTCCTAGAACAAAACTTCACCTATAAACTCACTAATTCCAAGGTCAGAATAAATTAAGGAGAACCCCGTGATATCTCGTCATGTGAGCCTTTAGCCTCAGCTAAAGTCCCTACATTTGCAGATAGTTTGGAGGGTCCAACTCACAGACTGGATGACATGTCAGCTCCTGAACTGAGGAAAACAAACAGGACTCCAGAAGTCTCATCTGCCCTGATATAGGAACACAGGTAAAAATTACATGACTCAAGGAATTGGCTGAGATCCAATATGAAGGAAGACTGACTTCAGCTTTGTATGCTCCCATTTTCTTTACTTGAATCCTTTATTTTAAAGACTTTCAGACTATTTTTTTTATTTTTTTAACGATTATTCATTTTTGAGAGACAGAGCATGAGTGGGGGAGGGGCAGAGAGGGGGAGACACAGAATCCGAAGCAGGGTCCAGGCTCCGAGCTGTCAGCACAGAGCCTGACGCGGGGCTCAAACTCACAAACTGCAAGATCATGACCTGAGCCAAAGTCGGACGCTTAACTGACTGAGCCACCCAGGCGCCCCAATCCTTTTCTTTTTAGAAGTAGAATCTTCATACACAACAGAACAATTTCAGTAATGGCTGTCATGACACAATATGGAACCCAACCAGTGGGCCTGTGATAGGAACAATGCCACATCTGGAAAGAAATCCTTGACCTAAGAGCATCAGGGGTTCCTTTTCTAAGCTCCTTTTCCTCACCTCAGCTTGAATCTTGTTCTCTCACATTATAATTAAGGGGAAGTATGGATCCAACCCCATCTTCAGGATATACTAGTGGACACTATGACATATCTCTGCTGGAAATACTTCAGGCCCAAAGGGCTTATCCTGCCAGCTACTGGGTTTTGTGTCAGTGGACAGCCCTCAGTTCTCAGCTCCCTTTGGATTAGGCTAGCATCAGAGAAACATCTTCTCCCGGGCCACACATTCTCTCAGGACGGTCTAGATGCAATGACTGGATAACACGGGCATTGAAATGCCTGATCCCCTCACCCCAGTTTGGAACCTGTGTCAAGGACCACCCTAGCTACAGAGCTCCCCAGGGGATCAGTCAAAACCTTCTTGAAGACTGCATCACAATGCAACTTCTCCCCTCGCCTAAGCCTGCTTCCTTCCCTTCCTTTCCATGGGTGGTGATGCGAAGAGCACTCTTCATAAACATTATGCATGCAGTGAGTGCAGCCTGAGCTTCCCAGGGAACGCGGCCTGTGCCACTCAGCCACTCCAGTCTCCACCAGGCACTCAGGAGACTGCAGTGCAACAGAGACGGCCCTTTGAGGGGCAGAAACTGGCAAACTTCCACCTCGGGGAAATCAGGGAGGAAGTAGGTGGCATTTCTAAAATGAGATTTGATGGCAAAGTGGCAGCCTGTGTGAATGAGCCTGTCATTACCACCTGAGCCCCCATGTGGTTAGTGCACTAGAAACTGACAGAAGATCCCTTCACAGCTATCCTTTACCTTGGCCACAGGACTCACACATCCCTCCATACAGGATGAAGGCTTCTATCTTACAAACGCAGGATGCTGGTACTTTCTCTTTTACAGTCTTCCTCCAAGGTCCTGCAGTGTCCTCATTCAGCCTCTCAAATAGAAAAAGAAATGATTACCACCTCCTCACTGGAGAGTAGAACTTAGTCTCCCCAAGGGTCCTGACCTTGGCAACCCAAAGGCATCCTATGACTCAGGCTGTTTCATTCTTCCAAGAGCAAGAAAGAAATTTTCTGGTGTCTCAGCTCAGGCCGCAGTAGCAAAAGACCATAGACAGGGTGGCTTACAGAAGAGAAACTTATTTCTCACAGTTATGGAGCCCAGAAAGTCCAAGGTCAAGATGCCAGCCAATTCAGTTTCTGGTGAAATGCTTACTGGCTTGTAGATGACCATCTTCTCTCTGTATCCCCCCCATGGTCTTTCTTCAGGGCAGATATCACTCTTTTCATCTTCCCAAAATGCCTCTAACCATCATGATGGCCCCACCCTTATGACCCAATCTAGTACTAATTACTCTTCAAAGGCCCTACCTCCAAATACTATCACATCAAAGGGTGTGGATTCAACATATAAAGAACTTAAATGTTGGGCCCTCAGCCAGTTCTAGTCAAGACTTCAGATGACAGCAGCCCACAGGACTAACAATCTAGCCCTTTCCCAAATTCTGTACAAAAGAAAACTGTGAAAGATGAAAATGATCATTGACTCTTTAAGCTACTAAGTTCTGGGGTGATTTGTTATACAACTGTTAACTAAAACACTATCCCTTCATGTAAGCATCTGATTGGCCAGAGCAATAAGCATCCAGCATCGTCCTGGTCTCTTGCTCTACTTGTGGCCAATACAAATGATTGTAGGCTGCACCAGGCCAGAGAGGATTTTATTCCTGTCTCAGCCTTGATGAGAGATGTTTACATGGAATGTTTGTCTTCCCCCAAAGTTATATTGAAGCCCTAACTCCCAACATGATAAGTGGCCTCCACCCTTGTAGAATTTACATTACAGTGGAGAAGCCAGCAAATGAAGTAAACCAAAAAAAAATATCTATATAATTCAAAATTGTAATAAGTTCTGTGAGGGATACTGGAATAGAAAGTAATAATAGGGAGGAGTCTCTTTTATGTAAGGGGATTAGAAAAGGTTTCAGTGGGGCGCCTGGGTGGCTCAGTGGGTTAAGCGTCCAACTCTTGACTTCAGCTCAGGTCATGATCTTACACTTTGTGAGTTTGAGCCTTGCATTGGGCTCCATGATGACAGTGCAGAGCATACTTGGAATTCTCTCTCTATCCCTCCCCCACTCGCATGTGCTCCCTCTGTCTCTCTTTCTCTCTCTCAAAATAAACTGAAGGAAGGAAGGAAGGAAAGAAACAAAGAAAGAAAGAAAGAAGAAAGAAAGAAAGAAAAATGGGCACTCCGGTGGCCCAGTCAGTTAAGCAACTGACCTTGGCTCAGGTCATGATCTTGGGGTTCATGGGTTCGAGCCCCATGTCGGGCTCTGTGCTGACAACTTGGAGCCTAGACCCTGCTTTGGATTCTGTATCTCCCCTCTCTCTGCCCCTCCTTCACTCTCTCTCAAAAAAATAAATGAGGGGCACCTGGGTGGCGCAGTCGGTTAAGCGTCCGACTTCAGCCAGGTCACGATCTCGCGGTCCGGGAGTTCGAGCCCCGCGTCGGGCTCTGGGCTGATGGCTCAGAGCCTGGAGCCTGTTTCCGATTCTGTGTCTCCCTCTCTCTCTGCCCCTCCCCCGTTCATGCTCTGTCTCTCTCTGTTGCAAAAATAAATAAACGTTGAAAAAAAAATTTTAAAAATTAAAAAATTAAAAAAAATAAATGAACACGAAAGAAGAAAGAAGAAAGAAAGAAAGAAAGAAAGAAAGAAAGAAAGGGTACTAGTGCCACCAACTGAGATAGCCAAGGGGAGCCAGAGCTGGCTGGCTTGTTAATGTTCAGCTTTGTAAGAGGCAAAATTTGAAATTGTATTCAAAGTCAAATATGAAGAGTCATTGAATACTTTTAAAAAGAGAAATTGGTTAAAAAAAATTATTAAAAAACAAAAAAAAGAGAAATTGGATATTAAGTGAAAGTATAATCACATATAATCACGTATAATCACGGAGGACTTATACTTCCTTCCTTTCAATAACCCTGCCCTTCTTTTCCCTGCACCCAGTGAAGGAAGCCATGTCTCCTCCCCTTAGAACTAGTAGCATATGATGAGGACTAGTATCATGTGATGATGTGACTTCCTCACGTGATACTTACTGCCCTTCCAGAATGAAATGGAGACAGTACCAGAACAAAGCTTACCTTTCATTCTGGGAAGAAAAGGGAGCCAAACCCAGGTCTTAGTAGAGTGTTTCCTTTTCCTCTAGAGAAACCCCATGAGTACCACTAGTTATAAGGCACCCAAAAGGTGAAGTTTATTTGTCAAAACATAGTGATGGATTTCCTCCTCCTTTCTTCTCCTAACGCAGACCTTACCTGCTCCTGGAGTCAACACCAGCATAATTTGTTCTAAAAAGGTTAATGTGCTAGAAGGGAGTCTATAATTTTTTTTTTTTCTGCAAATAGCAAGATAGTAAATATATTTAACCTTGTGACCAAAAGGTCTCTTTTACAGCCAGACAGCTCTGCATTGTTAATATGTAAATTATAGCCACAGGCAATATGTAAATGATTGAGAGGCTATATTCCAATAAAACTTTGTCTATGGGCACTGAAATTCATATTTCATATAATTTTCCTTTTCATGTGTCATGAAATATTCTTTCAAATTTTTTTCAAACATTTAACACTATCAAAACTGTTTTTAGCTCACAAGCCACATAAGAAAATAGACAGCAGGTAAAATTGGGCCCACAGACCAGAGTTTGGTGACCCCTATGCCTAATAATTGGGATATAAAATAAATAAGCTGTTGTTCTCTGTCTTGGAAGAAATAATAGTCACATTGAACACATGACACATGATGAAATAAAATAATTGTCCCCCAAATTAGTAAGTAAATACCCTAACTGCAATATGGCCAACGAGCTGTAGATGATTAGAGAGAATTCTTTTCAATTCAGTAGCGTATTTTTGCCACTGGGTCGTCTTCTCTGCTGTAGCCCTGGGAGAGCTTGGTGTCTGGTACAGAGATGATGCTCAATAAATATTAACTGGGGGCGCCTGGGTGGCGCAGTCGGTTAAGCGTCCGACTTCAGCCAGGTCACGATCTCGCGGTCCGTGAGTTTGAGCCCCGCGTCGGGCTCTGGGCTGATGGCTCGGAGCCTGGAGCCTGTTTCCGATTCTGTGTCTCCCTCTCTCTCTGCCCCTCCCCCGTTCATGCTCTGTCTCTGTCCCAAAAATAAATAAAAACGTTGAAAAAAAAAAAAAATTAAAAAAAAAAAAAATAAATAAATATTAACTGAATAAGCAGAGATACTCATGAAAAAATATCTCAAGAAAGTTTACTGGGGATTAAATAAACATAAATGAATACCTGGACAGGGACACCTGGGTGGCTCAGTCCGCTAAATGTCTGACTTGATTTTGGCTCAGGTCATGATCTCATGGTTCGTGAGTTCAAACCCCACATCAGTCTCTGTGCTGAGTGTGGAGCCTGCGTGGGATACTCTCTCTCTCTCTCTCTCTGTCTCCTTTTCTCTCTCTCCCTCCACCCCTCCACCACTCACTATCTCTCTCTCAAAATATATAAATAAACATTTAAAAAAAAAATACTGAGCCTGAGTAGCTCAGATGGTTAAGAATCCAACTTCGGCTCAGGTCATGATCTCATGGTTTGTGGGTTTGAGCCCCCCGTCCATCTCTGTGCTTACAGCTCAGAGCCTGGAGCCTGCTTCGGATTCTGTGTCTCCCTCTCTCTCTCTCTGCCCATCCCCACTCGCACTCTGTTTCTCTCTCTCTCTCAAAAATAAAATAAAGTATTAAAAAAAAAGAAACAACTTTGGGACAATAGCCATCAAGTAATTCCTAGTTTGGTAAGGGAGATAGGTATTTAGGAAATAAAGAACAGCCTGTGTGATAAGTTTAGGGGAGGCAAAATTTAACCTTTACCCATCTTGGGTTTTCAGCTGGTGCTCTTTAATAAAAAGACAAATTAACAAGAGAAAAACAAATTATTAATAGGCAGAGCACACATCATGCAAGAGAAACCTCAAGGAAATGTAACTCAAAGGAGTAGCTTAGAGCTTATATGACATCTCCAACAGAGAACAATATATTTGTAGAGAAAAGACGGGACAATGCAAAGCGGTGTTAGGCTCCCAAGGGCAGCAGGAAGGTAAATAAATGGGAAGAAACTAATAGAGTAAGGTGTGCTCACAGCTTCCTCTCACACTGTCACTGGGCTGAGAGGAGTATCTCTAATAAAAGGAGAATGTGTATCTTGCCTATAGGCAGAAAAGTAGAGAGTAGAGAGAGCTTTGCCTGTGTGTGCTACATCCTAATTGCCTTCAGCTCAAAATAATGTTTATGTCAAAGAGGCATATTGTAAACTGATATATTCTGGTTCCCTTCATACGTATAAGCAAAATAATTAGCAGTAGCAGAAACTAGGGAGTGAGATAGTCAACTGGGTCAAAGAGAGCTAAAAGAGGTTTCTTAGAGGAGGTGGCGTTGAGTCTGGCATAGATAATGGAGAAAAGAGGATAGAAGTCCCCGTCCCATCTTGGCACTGAGATGAAGAGTTCTTGGGGTTGGGGCTGGAGCTGGGGTTGGGGCCGGGGTCAGGTTTGGCAGGACAGAGGCCCATTGCAAGGCAACTGCAAATGTTGGCCACCTGGGGATGCCAAATGCAGGATAGATGGGCAAGCCCCAGGCTGTGCTTCTAGGGCTAATTGGTGGCCACATTTCCTAAGAAAAACTGATTAATTAGAGGACATTTGTCTCTCTATTGACCTCATCCCATCCCAATCTGTTAATATTATGCCTGATCACTGTTTGCCAGGTTGGGGCCTAGAAATGCAGTCTGAAGGAGTTGATGAACATATTCAGTGCCTTTATGAAAGGGTGGGGAAATCACATATTGAAGATGGACCTTAATTCTGTTACGTTTCCAGCAATATGTCAGAAAATATATCTTTTAAATCCCTTTTGTCAAAAAATATCTGGTATAATAGAAAAATACACAATTATCCTTTTATTTATTTATTAATGTTTATTTTGGAGAGACAGAGAGAGACAGAGCATGAACAGGCAAGGGGGAGAGAAAAAGGGAGACACAGAATCTGAAGCAGGCTCCAGGCTCTGAGCTGTCAGCACAGAGCCCAACGCAGGGCTTGAACTCACAAACCACGAGATCATGACCCAAGTCGAAGTCAGATGATTAACTGTCTGAGCCACCCAGGAGGCCCTACAATTATCCTTTTTAAATTCATAGCTGAATATGTAAGAAAGTAGAGAAACCAGGAAGCTGGGAGAAGCTATAACCACAGGCCTGCTTTCATTAGGGCTGAGTTTTAAACTTGCATTCTCTCACAATAAATTAATTTAAAGTGGTCTTGTCAGATTTCAGGAGACTTGGCAGAAACAAGCACAAATACTCTCCATAGATTGAATCCCTGAAATCCGAACATTAGCTGAAAATCAAAATTATAGCCTATAAAACACTAAACAAAGTAAGCCACTATCAGTAGGATTAAAAGGAACAAGAATCCATTAAATCCATATTAGCATTTATATATTTGAACTGTCATATACAAATATGGGAAAAGTATATGTAAAATATTAAAGAAATAGAAAGAAATTAAAATATTCACCAAGAATAAGACCACGTAAGTTTTAGAAAGAACTAAAGAAACACACACAAAAAAACCTGCTGAAATAAAGCAACAATATGAGTTAAACAACATAATAGATACAACTTAGAAGAAAATTAATGAACCTAAATACATTTGAAGAAATTACCAATATAGAGAGACAAAGACAGAAATATGAGGGAGTGTTTTGATAAACAGATGATAGTATGAGAAAGTCAGGATGTCTATTCATGTCTAGTATATCTATTTAAGTATTTAGTAAAAATAAAAAGATAGAAGGAATTGAAAAGAGCAAATAGTAAAAGAGATAATGGTCAAGAATTTTCCAGAATGGATCAAAAATATGATTCCTTTGAAACATGACAAATCCCAAACAAGATAAATAAGTAGAAATTAACTTTGTAATTGTAATCAAATTGTAAAACACTAGATCCTAAACACAGCCAGATGGAGGAAAAAAGATTACCTACAAGTTATGCAATTATTCACAATTTTACTGAAGGCATTCTTCTCAATGGCAGTAATGGAAGTTAGGAGACAGCGGCAATGAATTTTCTACAGGGTGGACCGTTCAATTCAATGTGATTAAAATAGAGGTAGAGTGGTGACCCAATGGAAAATTGGGGGTAATTATAGTACCTGCCTCATAGGATTGCTATAAGGCTTTAAAGAGTTAGATATGAAAAAGCACTTAGCACAGAGAAGTGATTTTATGTTTATAATTACTATAAGTAATTAAATGTTTACTATTATTAGTTATGATTATGTATTATAGTTAAAAAGACATAGAAGTTGGAGATGAACAGATCCGGCTTCAAATGAAATCCCTGTCTCCCATTAGCTGAATGATTTCATGTTTGTCATTTAGGCTCTCTGATCCTCAATTACTTTTCCAAAAAAATGATACTTACAGCCTCTCTCACAGTATTGATGTGGTGACTAACTACCATAGTGTAAATGAAGCTCTCTGCACGGTGTCAACCTTAAAACAGACACTCAATAACCATCGCATTTCCTACCCACACTTCCTCCTTTTCATCTGTCATCTTGAAATGCTATTAATTTCTCTGAATTTAAGTTTCTCCATCTAACAAAAATGAATAATAACATCTACTTCATAAGAATCATTAATTAATTGGTTCAATTTAGTCATTCAACACTCATTTGTTGGGCATGTACTTTGTACCAAACACTGTGCTGAGTTCTGGAGATCCAGAGACGATTAGGTGAGTTGATAGCCAGGGTCCTGGGGGTAGGATGAAATTAAATAAGATATGTAAAGTAACTAGTTCCATGCTTATCACACAGGAAACTCACATTCCAGGCTGAACCATCAGTCCTTCCTTTGCCTTGTCCTGTGTGTCAGACATTGTACCCACTATCAGTAGATGAAATGGTGAGCAAGACACAGGTCTCACGCTCAGGACTTGGGAAAGTTTTGCCATGTGGTTAAGAAGGCAGGTCTGGATAGAGCAAGCCAAGTTCAAGTTCTGGTTCCCCAGAATTTGCTAACTGTGTGCATGTGTTAGATTCAATGCCCAAAACACAGAAGTCGAGACAGATATTTAAATGCAAGTAGTTTATTTTGGAGGTAATCCCATGAAGCATATGAGGGAAGAGGGAAGTCAGAGAAAGATTAAAGAAAGTTAATCAAGGACGTTTTATGAGGAGGTTACTGCTATGGACAGTTCAGAGTCACACTGTGGTCACTCTGACTCTGTGGATCACATCTCAGAATGGTGCCATGGATGGACAGAGAATATTGGGTAATTTACCCACTACCACTTGCTTCTCACTGACTGAGGCTTGCTCTGGAACAGTAGGAGCTGGCCGCCCCTGATCCCGTGGCTAGAAGTCTGTCTCAGAGACTTCAGGAAAGTGGGACAGGAACTTCCAGGTAGGGTTAGGTGTGTGGATGGGTTGCTGACAGAATCCCCTGTGGTGATTTAATCTCACTAAGTCTGTTTCTCCACTTCATAAAACTGAATGAATAATGTTCAACCTGTATTCCCTCTATTTTCTCTAATACTTGTAGAACCTAGTGCCTACTGAAATCTATTCTCTTCTTCACCCATAGAAAAGCCTTGTGCCCAGCTACACTTGGTGTTTTCTG
This sequence comes from Prionailurus viverrinus, assembly GCF_022837055.1. Taxonomy (NCBI): domain Eukaryota; kingdom Metazoa; phylum Chordata; class Mammalia; order Carnivora; family Felidae; genus Prionailurus; species Prionailurus viverrinus. The sequence continues at coordinate 190,149,332 of NC_062564.1, read as the reverse complement.
GCTCTCTTGATGTTAAGAGCATCCTTGTGACTAAGTTCTGACCAATGGAATGTAGTGTGAGGGATGTGAGCCTGTTTCAGACCTGGGAATTAAGGTATTGAGCATATCTTTTCTGCACTCTTCCATTCCCATGTAGGCAGCAGAAACACAAATGTGGCAGAGATCCAGCTCTAAGCAGACGAGAACGATGCCCTGAGAACCCCAGGTGGAAAGAAGTGAGTCTCTGAAAGGTCAGATAGAGCACAGCTGATCCACCCCATCTGGACCCCTTCACTCAGGATTATTTCAGGAGAGAAAAATAAGCTTCTGAGTTTTTTAAGGCGGGATATTCTGGGGTCCTATGTGACAGCACCTTTCTTATCCTCACCAGTGCGTTCTTTCATGAGGTTGTTTGGTAAACAATCCATGTACATATGGTGCTTAGAACCATGCCTGGTACCTGGCAAAGTTCCAGTAAATAATTAATTGCTATTATTATTATGTTTGCTAAGACATGATCTTCCAGCATGATCTGAACAACTTAAATTCAGTGGGGAAGGAATGGGAGACCAAAGAAAATTCGAGGTGTTGCCATGAGAACTACAGGAACTACATTCTGTAAAGACCAAATCACCAATGTCTGTCACATATAATAATACTGACAATGCTTACCATTATTGAGGGCCTACTATGTGCCAGGTCCTTCACAAGGAGCTTCACCTATGTTATTTTATTCACTCTTATAGCACTCTTATGGGCATTCATATCCAAATTTTCCTGTTGAGAAACAAACACCGTGGAAATAATGGAGCATTAATCTTGAAGGCCATTATCATCTGGGAAAAAGAAAGAAAGGAAACCCTACCTCAATCAAGATTCTCACTAAACTTTTAGATATTTGGAAATGTAGCTGACTTTTAAAAGGATACAAAAAATGACAAATGGGCAGGGAGTTTCTGAGCCACCTGAGGATATGTTAGGTAACATGCAACATTTTAATTCCATTTTGTCTGGTTCCTCCACAGCTCACTCTTAGGGGATTCTAACCATTAATCACCCAAAGACTTCATGTCTACACTCGGGCTGCCTTTTCTGGGAAAGTGATATGTCTTGAATTTTAAAGTCTCAGTAATGGTCCCCAAATGAGGCCAGAGTACTGATTTTCATCATTACCCACACAATCAATGAATCTAGTCCTACAGGACAGTAGCATTTTTCTCTCCTGGGTTATGACTCTGTATAAATATGCATGCAAATATAATAGGACTTTATATGGAGAAAGTTTTGCAGAATCACTGCACGGATTCTGTATTTTCATTAAGCAGATATCCTGGGAACATGAAGGCAGTTCTCAACTCTGTGGAGTAAATTCTCTGATAGTCAGAACTCAGGAAGTATTTTCCCAGAAAAAAAAAAAAAAAAATTCCCACCACAAGGTTAAATCCCCAGCTAAGCCTCCCCTCTCCAGGGCAGCCATCAAGCATTTCCATCCCTACTCCCCTTCCTCTAATCCTCTCCTCCCTGGCCTTGGACCAGCCCAGGACAAATGGGGCAGCTGCCAAAGGAAGTGATCGCTCCAGGTTGCAGATTTCTCAGCTTCCAAGAGGAAGGAGAAAAAGAGAAAAGTCACAATCCACGTTGGAGAAAAACAAGGGAGGCCAGGGGCCACGAGGACCTCATGGCAGTAGCCGTGACAAGGATTTCTTCCTTGACCACACTTTAGTCAGGCTCCTTCGAGTCCTCTTAGCTAGGTCTTGTCCTGTGCTGCAAACCCCAGCCTTAGCAAAGAATCCTGCTAAGCCAGTTTATCAAAAACACCCCCCATCTTTGGTAGCCAATTAAGTTGCTCATCTCACACTCTTGAAATTCGTCTTACCACCCACCACCCACCTGTAACACCTAACAAAATTCCTCCTAGTCACCTTCCATCCCACCCCTCATCCTGCCCATTGGCTATAAATCCCCACTTGTTCCTGTGGTATTCAGAGGTGAGTTCAATCTCTCCCCTATGGCAATAGTCAAATAAAGTCTTCCTTGACATTTTTAACAGGTGTCCAGGAAATTTTTTTTCTCTTTTCTTTCTTTCTTTTTCTTTTTTTTAAATGTTTATTTATTTTTGAGGGAGAGACAGAGACAGATCACAAAGTGGGGGAAGGAACAAAGAGAGAGGAGACACAGAATCTGAAGCAGGCTCCAGGCTCTGAGCCTTCAGCATGGAGTCCGATGCAGGGCTCGAATTCAGGAACAGTGAGATCATGACCTGAACTGAAGTCGGACACTTAACCGACTGAGCCACACAGGTACCCCTCTTCCTTCCTTCCTTCCTTCCTTCCTTCCTTCCTTTCTTTCTCTTTCTTTCTTTCTTTCTTTCTCTTTCTTTCTTTCTTTCCTTCCTTCCTTCCTTTCTATTTTATTATTTGTTAATAATAATTTTTAATACTTCTTGGCAAATAGGATTGGAAAATCTCTATTTTGTATGACTATAGTGGGCTAGATATGTATCCTGGATGGAGACTCCCATAGCCAGGTTTTTCAACAACTTGAAGGGATAAGCTGAGTTCTCCTGTTCTCTCTTATTGACCTTCTGTTACCCTCAGGCAAGTCGTCTAACCCAGACAGGTGTTATGTCTTTGTTAAATCAACATCTGTTAAGTCCAGCACAAGGTGACAAATGTTGAGTGGCATTCAACAATGAGCCACAAGAGACATCCCCATAGAGAAGTACACAACGTGCTTCAGGGAGTCACAGAAGAAGACCCTGGGAGGAGGGGAAGACTTGTCCACAAGGGTTGTTGGGGGAAGTCATGTGAGGAACTTACTTCGCTTGTGACTCTGTAGGCTGCTGAATAGGGCATTAGTTTGCATGAGGGGCTAGTGTAAGTTTAAGGCCCCTGCAATCAGCTTGGCCAAACAAAATGGGTGCCAAGGCAGCAACCCCATGGAGTAATTGATTAAACCCTCAAGCACCAGCCTGGATTTCCTTATCCTTCGAGGTAGGTAAGAAGAGCTGCTCTCACCAAGTCAGAGAGATTGTCCTGAAGCCCAGGGAGGAAACCAGGTGAGGATGCTTTGTGAAAGGTCAAGGTATAAAAAGGGAGTTGTGGTATTTCCTAAGGAAGAAGCAAGTATTCAGGTGATACTGAGACATTTGGGGAACTGCTGACCACATATTAAGTGAAAAATGCAGGCAACAAAATGGCATAAGCAGTGTTATACTAACTTTGAACTAAGCCATGTGAAGATAAAGGTAGGAAAGAAAAGCAGTAAAATGTCAAACGTGATGCCTTGGCTAAGGAGCCTATTTTACATCAGCACGCATCTTCTATATTTTGTTCACCGAACATTTACACCTTTAGAATGAAAAATAAAGATGAATAGTATGTGGATTGGAGTCTGTGGTTGGAAACTGTTTGAGGGGCTTCTGATACTAGGGCTTAAAGGAGGAGCTTGTACTTCAGAACCTTCCTTCCTTATCTCCCACCCCCCACGGCACTTCCTGCCCCCCCCTTCCTCCTTGCCTCCAGCTCCCTCTTGCTGGTCCCCAAAGAGAAAGCAAATGTTTCTTTGGAGCAAAACTGTTTCCCTCACACTCATGCCCTTCCTCTGGCTCATCTTCTAAATCAGTCTGTTTCCCTTCCAAAATACAATGCCCTTCCACACATGAATCCTGGTGAATACACTTTTCTCCAGCCCATTATATGAAGATATCAATCCATTCTTGCCCTACCTTGTTGCTATTTTTTTTTGCATGTGAGTATTGAAAGGGCTATAGCATATGAAAGTACTTTATAAACTGCAAAACACTATGGAAGTACAAATTAGCTATTCCTCATATTTCTTGGTTACTTTCATTGTAATACTTATAGTGCATTAGTTGAATTAGAACTGAAAGTTTACTTGTCTTTCTCCTGTTCCAGACCACAAATTCTGAGCACAGCATTCTCCATGATGTGCTCAAGGCCCGGCATGGGGTAGGTGTTCAAAATATTTGTCAAAGGTAAGAATCAACATATTTGATGAAAAATGGGAATTTAACCTGAGGATCATTTCCTTGGTGAGAAATGGGACCGTGGAGCAGGTCAGAAGCCACCCAGCAGGGTTCAAATCCCAGCTCTACTCATGCTGTACCTGTGACCTTGGGCAAATTACTCAGGCTCTCCACACCTGTGTTGTCATTGGTAAACTAAAAATAAGGATATCAGCTACCATCCACGTCATTGTGAGATTATTAATTAAGACACCTGAAATGCTTAGAACAGTTCCTGAAACCCAAGTAAGTCTTCATGAAATGGTTGTTTCTATTTTATGGTTAGGTTAAAGATTCTAATACTTTCCCAGATCAGTGACAGAGAGACTCAGACATGTCCCTGCCATCTCCCTCCCCTTCCTTGCCTAGAAGGTTCCCTCCAAAACCAGAATCAGTACTAATATGTAACATCCCAGCAGCTGCAACCACTTTCTGCTTTCCATTGCTCTTATCAACGTACAATGTCATCTCCTTAACTGGAGGATCCGTGTAGTGGTGGTAGGTTTTACACCTGCTTCCTGTTTATATTGCCAAAAACATTTATTTAGCTCAGTGCTTCACACATTCTAGACTTTCAAGACTGTGGGATAAATGGGGGGATGGGGGTGGTGGGAGGGAGGGGGAGGTAGCCATAATGGGGCTGATTTCCCAACCCAAGGAAAGGTAGAAGTAGTTTAGGAATGTGGGTAGGAGATACTGAGTGGGCACCCATAAGCTGATGGAGGTCAGTAGTTTTTAAACTGCAGCTGTGGGAGTGTGTGATACTGTGGTTAAGAATAATAGACATTTAGCCTTCCATTGTTCCTGGCACAGACATCCTAAAGACCTTAGAATTTCCTAGGTGGTACGAATGGCAAAGTATCTTTTGTTATGTTAATGAGGTGAGTTAGGGACCCCACCTGGGAATGAGAGACTGGTTGCCAGGGGAACCAACATTCAGTTGAACCAATTTTCAGTCCCACCCCCTGACCTCCTAGGAGAGGAGAGGGGCTTGAGGTTGAACCAATCGCAAGCAGTTAATGATTTAATCAACCATGCCTATGTAATAAAGCCTCCTTAAAAAGCCAAAAGGACTGAGTTCAGGGGCCATACTCTGAGAGGGCATAGAAGTTCCCTGTCCATTCCCCATACCTTGTCCTATGCATATCTTCATCAAGCCAATTCGTATCCTTTAATATCTTTTTAATAAACTGGTCATCCACGGAGTAAATTGGTTTCCTGAGTTCTGTGAGCTGCCCCAGCAAATGAATAGATTCCAAGGTAGGGAGGGTGTGGGATCCTCTGATTTATAACCAGTCAGTCAGAAGCACAGGTGACCACGTGGACTTGGTCTGGCATCTCCCGGGGGTGGGGAGCGGCCCTGTGCGACTGAGCCCGTAATCTATGGGATCTGACGCTCTCCTATGTAGAGAGTGTCAGAATTGGGCTGCACTGTAGGATACCCAGCAGATGTTGCAGAATTGTGTGGTGGCATAGGGCCCTCCCTCCCACACCCTGCCCCCCAGTCCACACGTTGGAATTGGGTATAAGGTAGCAAAGAGGGTGGAGGTTGAAGAGGAAGAGGCTGACTTCCAGCACACCACTCCCACCCTTCCCACTTTGGTGAAGGCAACTTCAACCTCACTTTTATTTTCTTCTGTCTCCGTTATAGAGGCTTCATCTGTGCATAGGAGTCTTCTGCTTTACCAAAATGGAGGAATGATCATTATCCCTTCATGACTATTCAAGTGCTGGCTCGATTGGATAATTCGATACTTAGGATTCATTTCAAGTCCCCATTGCTGTCTGTGTTGACTTGAGAATGTTGTAAGCACCTATTGTAATCGTCTAGAATTAAGGGTGATAGTGTGTTTCCAAGGAGAAATGTTTCCGATGAATTCACTGTAGACCTTTCATTACTGCCACAGTGTAATTTTCAAAAAGGTAAATGCAAGTTTCTCATATAAGTATAAAATGAACACATGAAAGATTTTATTTAGCCTATTAGTTAATTGGGGAACTTATAAGATATTAAAACCAGCACATTTTTATTTATGTATGTATGTATGTATTTATCTATCTGCAGTAGAGTCAACGTACAATGTTACACTGGTCTCAGGTGCACAACATAGTGAAACCAACACATTTCAAGTGCTCTGTGTCCACATGTGGCTTGTAGCAATCGTATTGGACAGTGCAGATAAAGAACATTGCCATCACTACAGATGATTCTTTTGGAGATCATTGCTTTAGATAATAGTAAGTTCTATAAAATAACAGGTTGGTAAAGTACAGAGGATACCTAGAACCTGGGCGGATTGAGAGAGCCCTGTGTGGTTCCTTGGGGGAGGAAGCAGCATTTGGGTTGAATGCCAGAGAGCTCTGTTAAAACATAATGAAGGGCCATTTAGGCTGATAGTTGGTGTCAAAGCTCTGAGTCAAGAAGAGCAGGAGACAAGAGGAATAGAAGGAAGGCTGGAGAGAGGGAGGAAAGGAAAATTCTAAAAGTGCATGGAATTTGCTTGTGACTCTAACAGTAGGAGCCAAGTTTTTCTTTCCTTCTTTCTAGAAGGACTCACTTTGGTAAACCCAGCTGTCATGCTCATATGTCAGGGATCTATGCTTTCATTTTATGGTAGCCTTGCATTTTGATGATCAAATCCTAATGCAAACACTGCACACAAGAATGTTAATTATTTAATCATATGAAAGACTTGGATGGCAGCCCAGGGCAGTAGTGGTTCTGGTTAGTGTGGGCCTTTGCTATTCTGAGAGATTTGGGGTTGTTATTCATATATTTCTAGATTTTTCTCTGGAGATCTGGCACAGGGATTCGAGGGCCTTGTCCTGGGGGGAAACTGGAGGGAGAGGGGACTCTGATTTGAGTGGGGCTGCTCATACGGGTCTAGACATAGGAATGGTCCCAATGGAAATCTGTGAGATGAAACCTTGCTGAGATACTTTCAGAGAAATGAAGTCTAACAGGCAACTTAAAAGTTTTCTTCCTGTGTTGTGCTTCCCTTACTCTATTTTAAAGTTTTTAGTGATACCCAGTATCAGCTCTATGTTAACACTGACTTTTGAATAAAGTGTGGGGTAAGGCAAACTAGGGAAGGCTAAAGCACCAAGGGGTGAAATAAGGATATGACCAGAGGTAATCAGGAAGAAATCTAGTACAGATAATCGTCAAGGAAAGGTAATTCTCCTAGGCACTTGAGAGAAGGCTAGAATGCCTGCAAGATGGAGGGTTACTCAGAACACTCTACAGCTTGATGACACTTGAATTACATAGTAATCATTACAGTAATTACCATAATGAATTGAATACCTCCTCTATCCCAGATGCCATATTCACCTGCATTGTCTCATTTAGTCTCCACTTGAGTTACATAGTAATCATTACAGTAATTACTGTAACAAATGGAACACCTCCTCTATCCAGATACCATATTTACATGCATTGTCTCATTTAGTCTCCACAATAACCCTGTGGAGTTGATACCCCAATTCATAGAAAATGAAATTAACCACTAACAAATAACTCCAAATCTCAGAAGCTTTCTGAAATAGAAGTTAATTTTTCACTCAAGTAAAATGAAAAAGGGTATTCTTCATGAGCATGGAGTTCTCCTCCAAAGGCCCACGAGGACCCAGACTCCTTCCACCTCGTGGCTCTGCCAAGGTCAACAAGACTGTAGTGATAATCTGCATCTCCCGAGTAGAAAGGAGGTGAGCTTTGTCCAGGGAGTGCTTTATGGGCTTGCCCTGGAAGCATTGCCTGTAGCTCCTGATGACAGCCCATTGGCTAGAAGACAGTCTCATGGCAACACCTCACTTCAACTGGGCTGGGAAAGGAAGATTAGCTGTTTCCTAGGGGAAAAAAATGAGTAGGGGAAATTAATAGAATATCTAGTCTCTCCCATCTCAGGCAATTATTCTTGTGCTTGATCTAGGAATGCCAGAGGAAGGATTTAAAATGATTTTTTTTTGTTTATTTATACACTGCTTGTATACATAAGTTTTAAATTTGGGGGCAGTTTGGTTTATCCTTACTGAGTTTTTGATTTGTAAGCCCCTGTATACAAACTGGACTTGAGATAGTTTACCAAATTACATCTGTAACAAAAAGTGAAAAGACAGCATTAGCTTTGGAACCAATAAATCTGGTTTTGGGGCTCGTGGGTAGCTCTGTCAGTTGGGCATCAGAATTTGGCTCAGGTCATGATCTCACAGTTCTTGGGTTCCAGCCCTTCGTCAGGCTCTGTGCTGACAGCTCAGGGTCTGGAGACTGCTTTGGATTCTGTGTCTTCCTCTCTCATTGCCCCACCCCTGCTTACGCTCTTCTCTCTCTCTCTCTCTCTCTCTCTCTCTCTCAAGAATAAATAAACATTTAAAAAAATAATAATCTTGTTTTCTTCATTGGTAAACTGTAGAGAATAGTATTTGCTTTACTGGGTGATTATTATAACTAGATAATGCACAGAAAGCCCCCTGAAATATGCCTGGTACATAGTACAAGCTCAATAAATAGTAGCTCTTCTGATGCAATTGCTCTCATTAGATACATAAGAATAAGGCGAAATGAGGTTTAATTAACAGGAGAGAGTCAAATATTTAATACATGATTGTCTTAAAACTTTGAAAAATGGTAAAGAGGTTGAAGTTAAATTCTGAGAAACTTAGTAGCCAAACCAGCGGGAAACATGATCATAGCCCACGTACAGAGCATGGAAACATAGCAGTTGTCTGGAACAAAAACAGAATTTCCTGACACTGAAGCCTGAGAGAAATTTTAGGATAGGGACAATGGTTTAGGAAGTGGGTCATATTCTCAACCAAAGCCCTCAAATGAGTAACAAATGTTCTAGAACCATCTCTTATTGTCATAATTTCTCTCATGGGCACACTACCAAAACCAAATTTGGGGAGGAAAAAATCCCAAAACATTAAATTCTATAAGGAATAACAAAATGGACTCCAAGTAGCATTCTGATTATTTCACTTGACCCAAAGACAACACTCAAACATCCACAAAAATGAATGAACACATCCTTTATGCCTTTGCTACCCAAAGGGGGTACCAACACACAAGAATGTATGCAGAAACAATCCAGAGGGCAAGAAGAGAAAATATTGAAACTCCCAGCTGCATTTGTATTTATCCAATCCTATTCGGTTTCTATTTTTTTCACAACATATGTATTTTCCTAGTACTCCATGCATACAACCTGTTAATAAATGAATATACCAATATTGGTGGAATATGTTCAAAAGTGTTTCTTTTTAACTTATATGATCAAAAAGCATGGGGACCTCTGTTTTAGTTAATTGTCCATAAATACTGAATTTATTTCTTTTACCTCAGTTCACCTTTTAAGGAAAATTGCAAAGCAGACCACTAAGGCTATGTACTCTGACCAAAGCCTGTAAGGTTTTCATTTTTTTGAGTTTCCCCTGCTTTGGGGAGGCACTATGATAAGTGAAAAAGACACCAATAATTGAGTAAAATACAGTGGTTATATTCAAATACCACCACAGTCAAATACGGCTGAGTGTCCTTGAGCTAGCGGGAATGATGACCTCACAGAGTGGATGGATGGGGTGGATGGCATGTAGGTTAATGAAGGCAGGTGCCCTAAACTGGGTGCTAAATGCACAGTAGGTACTCAGGGTAGGTCTCTCGCTTCCCCTTAAGTGTTCTTGAGGAGTCGGCTGCTTTCCCCCAGACACCGGGCCTCTCGTTTATTCATCCCTGGAGCAGATTGTCCTCAGAGAAATATTTGGTCAGATTTGGCTGACATGATTCCCTTCAGATGATCATCTAATCATGACATCAGGACTATGCTAAGATCTCTGAAGTCAATATTTTGGAGAACAGAGTTCCTACCAGGTAAAAATTAAACACTGTGGTAAGGTAATATTCAATTCCCTTTCTCATCCTGGAGTGAAGTTCCCGTATCTATTGTAAAGACTGCTGGGTGAAAAGAAGCTATCTGAATACACTGCTACTCTAATATGCAGGGTGTGAAATTGTCATATGATGGCTAGTGGGTGGCCTCTGATGTCCAGGACCTGATGTTTAACCCTCATCTCCAGCATACATCCACTGTGTAACCTTCATTCAGTCAACTTACCCCTCTGTGCCTCAGTTTCCCTCATCTGTAAATAGCACCCCCCTCCAGAGGGTTGCTGTGAGAGAAAAATGGCTACTTTTAGTAACATGGCATGCTATTATGGAGTACTTAAATTCTTATTAAACATTCAACAAATGTTAGCTTTTATGATCAGCGAATCTGTCTCATTCCCTATTAGAGTGTTTATGCTGAAAATTGATTTTTTTTTTTTTTTTGAGATGGTTGCTCTGTCCTCAGAAGGGAGATTCCAAACCCAATAGGAACATGTGAGAGCATCTTCATCCAGTGCTTCGGTGGCTATGTTGGAGCCACCTCCCCTCAATGGTTTCCTCCTGGATCATGAACCTAAACCACCCTTCTGTTTATTCAGAATTTCTGGTCAACTAAGTTGCTGTACTGACCACACAGACATCTGCTTCCTCCACTGCGTTCGGTGCTTCTAATCTTCATCGCCACCACATGTGTTGTTAAGGATGGCATGAGGCAGGGGCCTCTTTCTCCGTCCAGCTCCCTGGACCACAATCCCCATGCCACACAGGCGTGCTCTCTTCCTTTCCAAACCTCACCCCAAACTTTCCACTTTGTTTCATGTGATGATGGTGGCTCAGCCCGTTTGGACTCTGCGTACATCTCCTGAGTCTTGACTCTTCTTGAAATTCTGCTGAAAACCTCTTTTACTTCACTCTTTGTAATTTTTCTTTTGCTTCGTTTGACAGTATTTAGAGCCAGTTATTTCAAAAAGCTTCTAAGTAACCCTTTGTCTTTTTCTATTGTGACCAGCATTAGGAAATATTTTTCAACATGAAATAAGAATTAAACTTAATGAAAAATTCAGTGTGTTTGTGCTGGTTTCATGGAGCTTTGCCTGTTGGAAATCCATTGGGCATTCACTTCCAGGTCAAGGGCTGGACCACAGTGATCTGGTGAAGACATTTCATCTTATAAAACTCTTCAAATTCTGGCAGAATATCACGTTTTCTTTAATATCATAATAGTAGTTTCTACATCAAAGCCTTCCCAGGCTGGATTCTCAAACCCCAATATTCTAATTAGATAATAAAGATTTAGAAGCTATGTGAGACTGAGACTGGAGATTCAAATCCAAGGGACTAGCTGCGAAAGGCTGAGGAAAGTTTTTCCCCTTACTGAGCCTTGGTCTTGTATCTGTAGAATGGGGATACAAACGTCTATGTCAGAGGATCTGGGAAGGATTAATGATCGGATGAGTAAGGTGCCCAGAACCGCAACTGGCATATAAAAAGTGCTTGATAAAGAATTATGATTATTTTCAATTATTTGGGACAGTATAATTTATTCTCCTGCCAGGAGTCTGTACTCTCTTCCGTTTTGAATGGAAATTTATGAGCTCGGTGTCCTGACACTGATTAGCTCATGCTGACCAAAAGCTATGATCAACAGTTACAGATGTCTGTACTCGAAAACAAATTATTTTGGGGTATACAGTTGAGTGGTGATGAACTGTTTCACACAATGAAACCCACAGGTGAAAAAAATTATACAAGTGAGCAGTGACAAGTGAGTATAAGGAAAGGGCTGGCTGGGGTTTTTGAGTCTCTGACCATCAGAAAGCCTTTGAACTGCTCTGAGATTTGGATTCATCATCTGAGAATGCTGAAAAAATATTGTGCCTTCCCCAGGGTTATTGTGATGGAGAACATTGAGATAATAAAGTTCCTAGCACTGGCCTAAGACACAGCAGGCTCTCCACAAATAATCGTTTGTTTCTTTCCCCCTTTGTGGCAAAATGGTGGGAACCATTGTCATATCCCCCCATCCTCTCACTAACACACACATGCCTGGGAAGGACTTTTCTTCCTAAGAATGACGGTACCATGGGTCATTAATAGCAGGTGATGAGGTTCGACTGCAGTCCTGAGTTCAGAATATTCAGTGCCGGCTCTCACAGACCTAATTCATCTCACAGCTATGTCCTGATTTCCTAAATAGGAGGCCACTCTCAAAATTCCTCCAGAAAGTGTATTTCTTTTTGTTCTCCCACCTACATTTTTAACTTTTAAGATGGACTTTGTTCCAGCTGATTTATCCCGGCATCCTCCGCTGGTCACCACCTGGCCTCTTACCCTGATGGGCTCCTTAAATCCTCGTGACGCTTTTTTGTGTGTGTCCATCAGCATGTATCTTCTCTCCTTTCTGTCTTTGAGAGAAGGGTGCTTCTGAGAGCTGGAGCCGGGGGGGGGGGGGGGTGGGGAGGTGGAGAGTGTGCCGGGAGGGAGAGGCTCAGAATTATCCTGGCTGAATTTGGTATTTGCTCCAATCTTTGATCTCAGATGCAGGAAAGTGTCAGCTAGACCAAAGTCATTTTATATATAGGCTTGCATAAGTGAAGCGGAGGGACTTCATGGTTAATTGATTAAATAAAATGTTCCAAAGAAGGTGCAAGATCAAAAGGCCGTTCTCTGGTTTCATATTTCTCTGGGGTCCCACAGGCCACATGGGTGACACAAATGGCCTTGGGCGTGAGAGTAGTCAAAGGCTGATGTTTGTTTGTTTTATTCCAAAATATGATTTGTGTTTCCCAGGGCTGCCTGGTGACAGGTTGTATTGTGGGCTCGCCATGGCCTCAGTCTGTGTCCAGAGGGGTCCTCAACTGGAACATCAACCATGGGTAGGAGGGCATGACCCTGTCATGTTGCCACCAGCACCTCTTTCTGCCAAACCCCAAGGAAACAAACTCCATTATATTACTGGAAGGGAAAGACCACAGACTTCTCTCTCTCTCTCTCTCTCTCTCTGTTTTTTTTTTTTTTTTTTTTCTCATTTCCAGTAAGAGTCAAGGAAAGGTTCAAAAAGTGCATAGTCAGTCCCTGGCACTGAGACAAAAGGGAGACCAGAATACTTCCCATTGTCCCAGCTCTACTGATAAGAGGGCGGAAATCCACTGGGCAGACATTTGTATAAAGGTCCTCCAGTCGCAAGAAACTTAGCACAGAAGGAAGAAGCCGGGGAAAAGGACCTGCTGGCCAGTGGAGCATCACCCACTGTCTTTGATGACGCTGGGCATAAGCCATGGAATCTCAGCCACCATTTATCAAATGGCTGCTGTCTGAAGGCACTGGCTCTGAGGGCGGCAGACCCCTGACAAGTCTCATCTGTCCTCCTTCAGAGTGGGCAGAACTGATGCCAGAAGGTAAAGGTGGCTCCCTGAGGTCACCCAGTCAGAACTAAGATCTGAATCCATATTGGTCTGGCTCCGAGATCCATGGTCTCTCAGTAACTCTGTGCTGGGCTGAGTTGTGTCCACACAAGATACATATGTTAAAGTCCTAACCTCAGGACCTCAAAATGTATTTGGAGATAGAGTCGTGACAGAGGTAATTAAGTTAAAATGAGGTCATTTGGATGGACCCTACCCTCATATGACTGGTATCCTTATATAAAGGGGAAATTTGGAAGAAAGACAATGTGAAGGCACAAGGAGATGATGGCCATCTAGACGTCAGGCAGGGAGGCTCCAGAAGAAACCAGTCCTGCTGACACTTCGATCTTGGACTTCCAGCCTCCTGTACAACTGTGAGGAAATAAATTTCTGTTTAAGCTATCCAGTCTGTGGCACTTTGTTACAGCGGCCCATGCAGACTAAGCCATACTCCTAGATTTGCCTGGTTCCCACAGGAACAACCCAGAGAGACAGATGTTAGAGACAGGCCCTCGTAAGACACACACAATGAAAGTTATCGAAGAGTCGTTTATTTTAAGGTGTGTATTTCCTACTGAAACAACATTAGCTCCTACATGGGGAAGGTCTGATCATAGTGTGGAACATATTGAGTGAGAGTTTTACGTCCTCTGAGAAGCTTTCCATAACCCTACACCTCCAGAATCATTGAGATGAATCTCTTCTTTGGTACCTGAAGAGCCGGTGCACTCCTCCTTCTTCGAAATGATTGCCCTTTTCTGCAATTACTAATTTAATTCTTTGCATCCTATGCTTTAAATACCTTGAGGTCCTGAATTTGTCTTATTAGACTCTGTGTTCCAGGACCAAGCTAAATTCTTCATTCAGGATAGTTGAGTGGATCAGTGAAGACAGACAGATGCACCTGAATGAGGCCACAGTGCACCATCATTACCGTGGCAGGTGCCACCATCCTGCCAGTTAACTCCAGATGAGATTCTTACAGCTGGGAACAGAAAGAGAAAGGAAAGACCCATGTCTGAAAATGAGAGACCACGTGGCCTTTTGAGCTTGCTGGAAGAAATGCTGACTGATCTAGGCACTTGACTCTGAGAGAGTAGGAAAGAAGGTGGTGCCCACTGGATGCAGGCAGAAAGGGAGTTTTGAGGGGTGAGAAAAACAGCAAGACTGCCAAGGACGCTGGTCCAAAATGGGCAGGGCATGGTGATGGGGGCTAATCAGAGCCCCACAGCCCCCCAGGTCTGACCCCAAATCCTGTGCGGTGCCCACCATGCAGCTCCACTAAAATCCAGTGCACTGTGATTTTAGAGACTTTTAAGCAGCCCTCCCCTTTCTCTTCTCTTTCCTTCCTTTCCTTTGCCTTCTTTCTGTCTCTTTCCCTCTCCCTTTCTCTTTTACTTGAAGTTTTGTCTTATATTCCTTGGAATTTAGAAAACACAGTGTTGAGAAAGCCAGCCTTCTTCACTTGTGCAAAGATAACCATGGGCAGGAGCTGTGTTGATGTCAAGCCCAGAGTTCTATACAAGAAACAGGGCTCCCCTTATGGAGGATGGCTAGGAAGAGTCTCCCCAAAACTGTAAGTCCTGGGCTTGCTTTTTCAACAACTACAGCCTAACTAGTTTCATTGTACTAAAAACTAGATCCGTGGGTTTTGTCTTAATAAAGGTGACCTTTTTCTCTTGTGTGAATCATAAAATTCAGAGTTAAAAATTCTGAATCATTGTCTTAGGATGGAATGGCGCTGTTAGCTAATCAAGGGCTATTGTTAGATTTATGGTCAGTAAATACATGGGTGAGATTATGACATGGCTTCTCAGACATTGTTCTTCCTCCTCTTCCCTTTGTCTGCCACACTAGAACTGCCCTCCACCATGGCAGTCTGTGGTTGTTTGTTGGTTGGTTTTTTCACCTTTATAGTTCCTCCTAAGGAAGAGAATGCACAGATTTGCAATGCCTTTTGCCTGCTGGGCCCAACTCAGTGCAAGTGGCTCATTCTTCTTCGTTACTATAAAGGTAACTTGGAGATGGTGTAGTATTGACAAATGGGCACAAGTACCATTCACCCATTTCTCCATCTAGCCACCCAATGAATGTCCACTGCACATGTATTTTGTTGTCTCTGTTGGGCCCCAGGATAAGCAACAGGGTGGACAACAGGGAGTAAAACTCAAAAGTTCCAGATCCCAACTAGCAAACAAGCCAGTGGTGGAGACTTGAAATTCTAAATAGCAATGCAAGGGTGCAAAGTAATAAAATGTCAGGAATGTAAATCTCTAGAAGCATCTCATGAATTTGTACCAAGTAAGTGACATAGATACAACAAGAAATAAACATTTCATCATGTTGGGTTTGAAGCTGCTCCTTGAAGGTATGTCTGTATGGATGAGCAAAAGGGACATGTTTTTTTTCAGAAGTAATAATGTTCATAGGAAGTAAAAGGAGGAATGTGCATAGTGAATAAGAAAAGTCAGTGAGAGACAGTCTTGTCAAGAAAGGAGGATGTTCAGATCAGAAAATGGAGGAATATGAGATTCCTCTTTTCATGAGCTGAGTAGTATCCCCCCTGCCAAATTCATGTCTATGTGGACCTAAGTAGGTAACCTTATTTGGAAATAGAGTCTTTGTAGACATAATTACTTAAGATGAGGTTGTACTGGACTAGAGTATACCCTTAGTCCAACAAATGTCCTTATATGAAAGAAGAGGACACATAGACACAGGTAAGTAGGCCACATGAAGATGGAGGGAGAGTTTGGGTGACAGGTCTACAAGACAAGGAAGGCCAGCAACTGCTGCAACCCACCAGAATCTAAGAAGAGGCAAGGAAATATTTTTCCTTAGAGCCTTCAGAGCCTTAGAGCCTCCATACTTAGAGCATGGTCCTCTGACACCTCGATTCTAGCCTCCAAAACTGTGATAGAATAAACCTCTCTTGTTTTAAGCTCCCAGTTTGTGGTAATTTGTTATGGCAACCCTAGGTAGTTAATACAGTTCGGTTAGCACAGGTTCAGATTCGTACTCTGGACTCAAGGATACATGGAGTCACATTATAGCTCCACGGCTTCCTTGCTGGGAGACTTTGAGAAGGTCAGTTTTAATTCTTCACATGTTACTTCCCTAGATGTAATATGGGTAGATAATAATACCTATCACATGTGGCTTCTGTGAGAATTAAGGTAAAATGTGTAATATGTTTAGCAAATCACCTGACACAGAGTGAGTACTCAATGCATGACTCTTACGACCACTCATTATCTTTGTTATTTTATTACTATCGCTAATTATTTCTTAAAGTTTATTTACTTATTTTGAGAGAGAGCAGAGAGAGAATGGGAGAGAGGCAGAGGATCCCAAGAGGCTCCACACCATCACCATAGAGCCTGACATGGGGCTCAAACTCACAAGCTGTGAGATCATGACTTAAGCTGAAATCAAAAGTCAGACACTTAACCAACCAAGCCACCCAGGCATCCCTATTTTAATAATAATATCATACTGAGTGACTTCAATATCAAAGCACTATGATGGATGAATATGAAAATTAATAATATATTTTTTACTCTTAAATTACTTAATCTGCTCAGGCTGCTATAACAAAAATACCATAAACCATGTAGCTTAAATAGCACACATTTATTTCTCAGAGTTCTAGAGCATGGTAAGTCCAAGGTCAAGGTGCTGGAAGATCTGGTTCCTGGTGAGGACTTGTTTCTTGGCTTGTAGATAATTGCCTTCTCACTGTGTACTCTTATGGGCTTTTCTTTGTGCATGAATGTGGAGAGAGAGAGAAGAAAAAAAAAAAACAGAGAGAAAGAGACAGAGAGAGAGAGAGAGAAGGAGAGATCTCTGTTTTCCTCTTCTTCCAAGGGCACTAATCCCATCATGCAGGCCCCATGACCTCATGGTCATGACCTCATCTGATCCTAATACCTCACAAAGGCCCCATCTCCAAAAACCATCCCATTGAGGGCTAAGGTTTCAACATAGGAATCTGGGGGGGACACAAACATTCAACCCATGAGAGTTACAAAAACTGAAAAAAATGTATGTATCATCCATACCTATACGGAATAATACGGTCAATATACTGTAAATGTACTGTAAATATAAACCTCAATATACTGTTCTCTATTAACCTTTTACTATAAATGTTAAACTTTCTGAAATCAAACCCACAAAACATTTCCCATTTTCCAGTATTTCCACTTCAACTTTATGCAGGAGGCAGCAGGGATATGCATACACATTAGAGACCTATTTTCTTGGAAAATGCAAGATTATTTGGCTATAAGACTAGTTACACTGGCAAAGAAACAGCAAGTTGAGACATAGCAGAATTACCAAGTTAAAAAGAAAATATTGGCAAGCTGGCACTACCCATACCAGCTTCTATTTTGATCAGTGTCCTGGGATTATTGTTCACCTCTTTCCAGGCTGTGTTTTTATGTGAAAAAGCCTTAAACTAAACATTTTAACAAGTGGCTGAAAAACTGAATTTTGAAATCTGTTAAGTCATTGCCTCTTCCCAACTGGGAGCCAGGGAGGCGGCTCTCCTGTCAAAGGCTCGCTGGCGAATTCCTGGGGGTTGATCTTACAGCTCACAGAGCTATTCATCATTTTGGTGAGCATCCTCAGGGGGGCCCCCGGTGATTTACATGCTCCAGATAAATTATGATGCCTCTCATGATGTTATCATCATTTCGGCTCATGGATTCAAACACTTTCTGGAAGAGGACTTTTTTCACCCTTTCTTAAATGATGAACAACTCCCAGACAGATTATATTGTAGTTGTCAAGTAGAAAGATATAGGTATGTTTTCTTAAAGATAAACAACTCAGCCACCACAGCTAGCTGGCCCAGCAACAGGAAAACGTTGTCTACTGAGAGTTCACTGTTTATCCCACCTGGAAAAGATCATCAAACTTGCGTGGTCTTTTATTCTTACTCTATCTCATGATGAATTTTCTCCCATAGCTTTACTGGATTGTTCCCTCTCTAATGGGGGATAGACTTAAATAAAGCAAAAATCTGCTCCTCTCTTGCAGTAAATCCACAAGGTATCCATGCTCAGTTTTGATCTCATGTGACCTTGAATGGACCGGGCTGTGCATTCTACCCTGTCCACAGGCCAGTTAATGAAACAGGTATTTTCTTCATCTCAAGCATATCTTGTTAAGATTTAAGTGGCTTCTGTGGGTGGCACATCTTATCAGAGTCTTCTGAAACTAGACCATAATCCTTTAAAGCAAGTGTGGCAGGAAAAATAATGCCTTAAAGATGTTCACGTCCTAACCCCTGGGTCCTATGAAAGTGTTGTGGTGCATGGCAAAGGACAGCTAAGATCGCAGAGGGAGTTAAATTTGCTAATCAGCTGACCTTGAGATGGGAAGAGTCCTGGATTCTCCAGGTGAGCCCACTGTAATCACAGGGGCCCTTGATTGGAAGGGCCCCTGTGGAAGGGGAAGACAGGAGTGGAAGAGGGAGACAGGATTATCTGTTTAGAGTGAGGTGAGGTGAGAAAGATCTGACTGGCCATTGCTGGCTATAAGGGTGGGCAGGGTGGCCACAAGCCAAGGAAAGTGGGCTGCCTCTAGGAGGTGGAAAAGGCAAGAAATGGATTTTCCCTCAAGTCTTCAGAATGGAACACGGTGCTGTCTACACCTTGATTGCAGGCCAGTGAGACACATCTGGACTTCTGACCCAGAACTGTGTTGTGTTATTTTAAGTCACTGTTCACCCTAGTTTGTTAAGGCAGGAATAGGAAACTAAGGAAAGGAGACAACATTTTGTCTTCCACTTTCAACACCCAGCCCAGTGCTGACACACGGCAGCTACTTAGTTAATGTTCGGTGAATGAATGAATGGTGTCCAAATGTCACAAAGCAAACTCCCTCTCTCTGTTGGAGTCTCTGCTCCCTCTGAAATGCACTGGGTTCGTTGGCCTTCTCTGTAGATGCTTCTAGTTAGTTCTCCTCTCCCTTGCCCAGCCATTGACGACCATTCCCTGAGCCCCATAAGCCCGTCTGTTCCCTCTGAGAGCTCAGCCATTGGCCAGATTCCGTAGATAAGCCATCAATACTTTAAATGGAAGTGTCAGTGCTGTTCTTACTTTTGTAGCCTCATTCTTACTCTGCACTTCACAGTCGGTGTTTCAACGCCCCTAAGATGACTGGAGTTTCCAAACACAACCTTTGTGTTATACTTCCACGGCACATAGGCTGGCTTTTTTGGTGGGAGGCAGGGGTGAAGAGGTTTTTGGTTTTGATTTTGGTTTTGTGATGTGTATATCCTTGTTCTTGTGGTTCCTTGGTTTGGGTCACAAACTCATATTTGTCCTTCAAGCCATACATTGTATCTAGGAGACTTCTTTGACCTCTTAGGTATAATTATTCAAATCTTCCTGTTGACTCTACTTTTAAACTTCCTTATTGTGGTTATTGATGACTTAGTCCTCTCTGTATAACTCTGCTTCTTCCTTTTCTTCCCCCTCATGATAGTGTCTCCAACCTCGTGTTCAGTGACAAGAGCTTTCACACAGCAGGCTTTCAATCCCTATGTAAGCAGGCTTTCAATCTCTATGTGATGAGTTAATGAATAAGTGCTATTTAGGGATCAAATCTTTAGAATTTTAAAGTAAGATATATTTACATCTATATTGAGAAGAGCGGATGTAATTTTCACGTAGGACAAAAAAAAAACTTCTGTTATAGTGCCTTGAAATGAGAAGACAAAACATTTTACTTTATTTTTTAATAGGATGTATTTTTTTTTTCACAAATACAGATTACCAGGGTATCGTTAGAAAATTTTCTGCTTAAATGTTTTTAGTTTTAGTGAAGTTTGGGCTGAATTGCTTCGTATGTATGTGGTCTTCAATCCAGAGTAGATGTTTTCTGTGCTTGAGATTTTATGTTGTGGGTTCTTGTTTAGTAAAAAGGAAAGTAAGAGGAAAAACAAAAGGATTCCTATAGCTAGGAAATTGTATTTGATAGAATCAGTTCAAATTACTGGCATTAATGTAAGATAGCAGATTCTGAGAGAAACATTACCTCTGTAAGTTTTCTTATACCGTTTGAAATCTCTCTGAAATCAGCACAGGTTGAGAGGAAGAGGTTGAGGTCAAGTTTATGTAAGTGAATCACCTGACTTGATGATAATTTTGGCTGTCCTCATGATTGATTTCTCTGTGTCATTCAGAATTAATCAGGAGAAAACTCAGGTAATCAGATCAGCTGAGCCCATGTCTGGTTTGATGACCATACGTGACATGGCTAAGGAGTTATTTTCTTCACATGCCATGTCCACTGAGCATCAACCAGAAGGGGAATCACTGAGTTTTCCCCACGGAACTGTGATAAAGGAGGGAGAGGAGACGGAGTCGTAGCTGCATGAGAGCATAAAGGGATCAGCAGCTATGCACTTTGCAAATGGTCGATATCACAGAGCCTGTTTCCAGGATATCGCGGGTCCATAATGTGAAACTAGAGTTCATAAGGTGCCTCCTTAGTGCAGTAGTCAGCACTTCAGTCTCATAGAGTTCATGACTGCATTACTTTCAAGGATGTAAACGTTCCTACGGATTTAATTATTTTATGAGCATTTATTTTATTTAATTATTTTATGAGCATCTCTTCATTAAAAGAGAAGTGTGCATGAATCACATAAAAAGAGAGTGTTCTTGGCAATAACACTTAAAATGAATTCTGTATTAAAGGAGGCCCTTGACAGACAGGCACTACAGTTGTCAGACTTAGTCAGTAAACATACAGGACCCCGAGTTCAAGTTGAATTTCAGATAAACCACAATTTTTTAAAATACAAATATATCTCATGTATTATATGAGACCAACTTATGTTGAAAAAAATGTGTTGTTTATCTGATATTTGAATTTAACTGGACTTGTCTATGTTTATCTGGTAAACTTCACAGGTACCCTCTGGAACATACCCTTTAATCCTTTTAACTGTAATTTTAGCAGCAAGTATGGGAACCCAACTAATGTCCTTTTAATGACCATCTTTAGTTATCTTATTAGCGGAGTTATAATGTAAAGGAGAAGAAATACAGATGAAGGCTCAAATGTGTTTATGAACAAGTTAGGAAGCATACTTTGGAAAGAGGATGCCAGTAAGTACTGGTTCTTGGAATGTGCTGGAAAAATTTATGACAGTCGTGTAGTACTTTGTATCTTTGGATTCCACTTGATAAATTAGATGGGATTCCTGCCATCCACGGAGAAGAAAAATATATCTCTTGGATATTTTGGTAGCTAAGATGATAGAATGAACTTGGGTGAGGAAGTGTGGGAGAACAAGGAGCAGCCAGCACCATAGGGTTGGAGTTCATCAGAATAGCAATTACCCAAGTGGGTCAAATTCCTTTTTTTTTTTTTTTTTAGGGGAAAAGATTTTGATAATTGAAGTCTAGGAGGAAACCACCTGGTTCATCCAACACGGTCTTCAAAAATACAAATACCCAAGGGATTTATGCCATTTTTAAACTCCACATCGCCAGTGAATGGCTTTTCTCTAGATTATTGGGGAAAACCAGCTGGCTCTTATAATTATTATTAAGGGATTTGAGTTGATCAAAAGGAGACACTGCTCTTGTAAACATTGCTTATGCACCTTCATGCACAACGTCCACCCTGGCCCCAGCTATCAATCATGTCCCTACCTTTCACCATAGGCTGGCTCCATATGACTTGGAAGACACCAACCAAAGAGCCGGATACTTAGCCAGTCATCTGGATCTGTTCACAGGATTCCATGTATCATTAAAAACAAACAAACAGGGGCGCCTGGGTGGCACAGTTGGTTAAGTGTCCGACTTCAGCCAGGTCACGATCTCGCAGTCTGTGAGTTTGAGCCCTGCGTCAGGCTCTGGGCTGATGGCTCAGAGCCTGGAGCCTGTTTCCGATTCTGTGTCTCCCTCTCTCTCTGCCCCTCCCCTGTTCATGCTCTGTCTCTCTCTGTCCCAAAAATAAATAAACGTTGAAAAAAAAATTAAAAACAAACAAATAAACAAACAAACGAAACAAAACACCTGGGGCTTCGGCCATAATTGAGTGAGTTGTATCTTTTCTCGCTGAGAACATTTGACCTCGTAAAGGCAAAGACATAAATTCACAGGACCAAAAGGTGCTTAAAAACACTATCTTAGGAATCCCTTCCATCTAAAGTGGTTAGTCCCTAAATGAAGATTCTAAATAGCAGCACCAGTGACATTTTAAACCAGAGAATTCTTTATTTGGGGGGTGGCCAGAGCATTGTTTAGCAGCATTGTGGCATCTACCCACTAGATGCCCGAAGGCCCTTTACCTCCTGGTCACGACTATCCAAAAGGCCTCCAGACATTGTCAAATTTCCCCTGGGGAGGACAGTTGAGAACTACTAGCCTGAACTATCCAATATCGAGAGTCTTATCCATGCACCAGTGAACAGTAAGTCTAGGGAGAGTAACAGAGCCACAGGAATGGGATCACAATGGGGTCATGGGGAGTAGAGGGCAAGTGCAGTAAACTGGTAAGAGCCCTAGCTATTTCATTCACTCATTCATTCATCATTTCTCATTCATGCATTCCTTCATTCGACAAATATGTATAGAGAGCATACTAAGCAGAAATAGAGCATCCTAGCTGTTCTGAGGGCTGGGCATTCCAGTAAAGAAGCACAAATAGATTTTCGGCTCTCACGGGACTTATATCCAAATGGATGTGGAGGACAGTAAATAAGAAGAGAGCCAACGTGTCTGGCATTAACAAATGCAATGATGGCAGTGCTTAGTCAGGGTCTGATTAGGGAAACAAAAAACACAGCAGCAATTTTAACAGCGAGAATGTCACACAGGGAATGGATTCACAAGGCATTGGAGGATGACTGGGGCCATAAATGTGGAATGGGGTCATGAAGTTCACACAAAAAAGCTGGCCCAATACAGAAAGGAGCAGCAAGCCAGCAAAAATGGGCCAGTGGCCCCACCTCAGCCTTCTTGCAACCTCCCTCCAGCACCCCCTAAGGGCAGCGGAGATCAATAGGGAGCCAGCTGGCATAGGGGAACCGAGCCCCAGCTTCACAAAGAAGAGCGTGGAAGGGAGACTGAGGCTGATAGACAGAGCCTCAGAACCAGGGTAGGGAGGCTATTCTTTTCTATAGGAGTTCTTTGGAGCCTACCCTGCCTGCCCTGCTCCAGAGAATGTCTTTGTCATTTTTTCTCTGCGCATGGACGTGCTTCGAAAGAATCATGCATTCTTCTATAAACGCCTTCAAGGCAGAGGCAGCTAATTTACCTATCTTATCACAAAAGGTTTGTTTAGTGAATGAATGAATGAGTGGAATGATGCCTTTAACATAGTGCTATTGTCATTTTTCTGAATTATTTCATTTAATGCCAACTCAAGTTTTAAATTGTAAAGTTTAAAATGAAACACAAATGTCATGGAAATTAAGCAACTATAGCTGAAATATTACTTGCCCATACCTGGTTAGATTGGTGCATCAGCAATTTTTTCAGCCTGTGGTCTACTGGTGTGTGTGTGTGTGTGTGTGTGTGCGTGTGCTATGTCTGTGGCCGATTCAATCTGATTCAGTAAATATTAGGTACCCACCAAGTCCAAATCTCTGTGTCAGATGCTACAGGGGACCCCAAAGAATTAAACCCAGTCCCTAAAGGACTCAGAATATTGATTTGAGTGTGCCATCTGGTACATAACACTATTTTTAAAGGGTGTTTCCTTGATTTATTGAGGTCTTCTTGAATCCTATTATTTTCTGTTTTTAAAGATGTTAACAATGCACGTCTGCCCCCACCTCACTTCCGCCTCCAGGTTCATCTCTTTTATGAACAGAATAAAACCGAGTTCCTCCCAGAAGTAACCTTTTGGTAGTAATTGTCTAAAGAGAGAAATTAACTCTTTCAGACTCCCAGGGCGCCATTAGTAAATGTTCGGTAAAACTTTTTCCTGATTACCACCCGGAGACGGACTTGGCATCTGGGAAATAGTATCCAATATGTATACATTTGTTTCCTTCATTGTTGTCCCAAAGAAGGGCATGAGTTCATCGCTCTAAAAAGAAGCCTCAGAGATTCTTACTCATGGATAAGAATGGGATGGGGTTGTGGGCTGGGGGAATTCTAGTTTCCCAACATACTTCAAAAGTTTGGCTCCTGGTACCTTAGTTATCCTGAGCATTGACCACACCACTGAAAAGTGCAGGGGAAGGCTCAGGGTTGGGGGCCGTCCCCACTAAGCTGTTACGAGGGCCCTGGTTGTAAAAAAATGATCTTCTAGCTGATCTCCAAAAATACCAACAAATACGTTAGATGCTGTTAAATGTAATGATGTATCTTGCCTCCATCTCTTTGGAGAAGCATTCTAATGAACATTAATACTTTCCTTCCCTATTGCTTAAACATGATTTTAAGGCCCACAAATATCTTGCTCAACATTTGTGGTTTGAAATATTCTTTAGTCTAAGCTTTTAGGGAGGAAAGCCACGGTTCTTTGGATTGCTTCATTATGGATAGTCCCAAGATCTTCTCCACTTATATTATCACAGATCGTGACCCATTTTATTTAAATGTTTTTAATGTTTATTTTTGAGAGAGACAGAATGCGAGTGGGGGAGGGGCAGAAAGAGAGGGAGACACAGACTCCAAAGCAGGCTCAGGACTCAGAGCTGTCAGCACAGAGCCTAATGCAGGGCTGGAACTCACAAACCTTGAGATCATGACCTGATCCCAAATACAACGCTAACCAACTGAGCCACTCAGGCGCCCCCTGATCCATTTTGAATTCAGAATTTAGCCTCTGAAAGGTCTTAAAAATTCATGCCATGTGTGTTTCCTAACTGTAGCTCTACCTTATAACCAGGGCATCACTGAAAGGCCATTATGGATCACACGGAAGGTTTTATACAGGTTGGAACGGTCTAGTGTTAAATATAATAAAAAAAAAAAAACAGTGCTAACATTCAAATCCTGGACCCCTAAGCAAATTTTTCTTACATGGTCCATTTTTCTTTACTTTGAGGTAAAACCCTTCAGCAGAAAAACAATCTCTCTTGACATTTGTAAGATCTACTAGAGGAGATCTTGGGTGTAGGAATCATGAAAATGCAAATTGATCTATTATATGCGGTCAAAAACAATTTTTCCAAGCAGCTCAGCAGATGTATTATGTCATACTCATTCCCCTCCACTTATTATTTGGTTAAGATAAACATTCCCAGTCAATGCTGATTGCATTTAGCCTGATCATATTCTTTGTACATGTTTCAATGCTGATCCTATTTCCTGCTTTTAACCGTGCAAATACATGACAATAAAGAAAATAATTTCGTTAGCAATTGAATTACCAAATGTGTTCAGTTCTCCATTAATAAAACCTCTCTCTTGTTCAACATCCTCAGTAAATAGCCTTTATATTTTTCCTCTCTTCAATTTGCCAGCTGACAATAGAAAACACTAACTGGGCCTGAAGACCGCAAAGCAAGAGAAGAGATAGTTAGTTAGCGCCATCTAGTGGGTAAACCAAAGTTTGACCAAAGTTTTTTGGATCTTCCTTTTGCTCTAACATAAACAGAACGTCCCCTACTGGGTCATATTATGGGCTCCCACTGCAGTAACATCAGGACTTTCCTCAGGGACTCACATATCAAGAATTAGACGTGTACCTTTCTCACAGGAATCTAGTCTGCCAGCTGACACACCTTCTTATTCCCGTGAATCTGTAGGTGTCCAATTTCTCTTCAAAGGACAATAAAGGACTAAAGGAAAATTTTCGTTAACTTACAAAGTTGTTTTGTTTGCCTGTTTTGTTTTGTTTTTGTTTGTTTTGTTTTTTTATTCAACCTTCTTTTTCTTATTATTAACCTTATTTTGTTGTCTTTTCCGGTGTCTCCTTGCATGGTGCCAAGACTCCTTCGCTGCCCTAACTTCTAGCTGATAGATGATCCTTTCTTCTCCAGGAGAGTCATGTATGTTGTCTTCCTTGGACTGGCGGCCTCTGCTGTGGGTAACTCCTGTATATAAATACCCCAACTGACCAACGTGGACCCATAGGCAGGGATATCGCTCAGCCCTTATTCAGGAGGAAGAAGTTACTGAAGAGAAAATCTTCACACTCAGCAACCTGAAAGATTTAAGGGTCAAAGTTATTCAGGGAGAATGAGGTGGGAAACAAAGGCAGAAGGAAATGGCAGATAAAATTAAGTTTCTTCATCACTTGCAGCCCATTGACAAATACTTAACATTTCTCCAGGAACCCCTACCGTCCTGATGTTAATGCTTTGCTAGAGGGGAAAACAACCTTAGCCTGACAATAGCTAGGCCTCCAGTCACCTGTGAGTCTTTGGCAAGTGAAAATCCCTTTGAAAACTTCCTTTTGACTTTACCTCTCCCAACTCCCAAGTAGTAATCAGACTTTCCTTGCTACTCCGGGGCAGCCTTTCCTTCCCAGGGATCCTGTCCCCATGCTTTAGTAAAATTACCTTTTTGCACCCAGGACTTCTCAAGACTTCTTTCTTGGCCCTCAGCTCCAGACCCCCACCATCACCCAAAAGCCCCATCAGTTACTACTCTCCTACTCCTCTCAATTGCCAAGCATGTTCTGAATGAAATGAAGTTTTACTACTAAACTTTAAAAGGAACAAATAATATATCAAAGCCAAATTAAAAAGGGATTTTTAATTAAAAAAATAGGTAGAGAAATTAACGCTGGTGGCATTTTATCTAATATTTTAAAATATTTTGGTTCTTTTAAAAATTTGAATAAAACCTCTAATATCCATCACACACATTAAACTTACATGTATTACTACACTATTCAAATCCCAGCAATACTAAATCAGGTAAGATTATGTGGAGCAAACAGTGAAAACAAAAATTGGCAATTATCTGTCAGTCTTCCCCGTGAAGACAGCTGAACAAGAGTGTTTCATCCTCGGGGTGCCCTGGGTGGTGCAGTTGGTTAAGCGTCTGACTCTTGGTTTTGACTCAGGTCATGATCTCACAGTGTGTGAGATGGAGCCCTGCATCTGGCTCTGCACTGACAGAGCAGAGCCTGCTTGGGATTTTCTCCCTCTCTCTGTCTCTGTCCCTCCCCTGCTTGCTCTCTCGGTCTCTCTCTGTCTCAAAATGAATAAATTAAAAAAAAAAAAAAGAATGTTCCATTCTAACTGTATTCGGCCATAATCAGAAAATCTATAGACATCACTGAAGAAGCTAACTTGGTCACTTACCTTCACTCTGTTCTTTGGAGCTATTCAATGTATTCCCAGTGTTGATCTCTTTGTTTAAACCAATGTGGGTGGCTCCTGGGTGGCTCAGTCAGTTAAGCATCAGACTTCGGCTCAGGTCATGATCTCTCAGTTCATGAGTTTGAGCCCAGTGTCAGGCTCTGTGCTGACAGCTCAGAGCCTGGAGCCTGCTTTGGATTCTGTGTCTCCCTCTCTCTCTTCCCCCAACCCACTCGCACTCTGTCTCCGTCTCTCTCAAAAATAAACATTAAAAATTTTTTTAACCAGTGTGGGAGCTGGAGACCAAATTCAGCCAGGGCCCTTTAGCACAGAACAAGTATTTTAGAGATTCTAGGGTCAGGAGTTAGAGGTTGGGATCACAGAGTAACTTTTTATACAGCTTTGATACTACTTTCCAAGGCTGCTCTGCTAGGCGGCTGACAAGTACTCCATAGCATGGAGAAATCTGATGTATGATTTTCCAGAGAAACAGAACTGATAAGATGTATTAATATAAAGATGGTCCCCAATTTATAATGGGGATTTGTAACTTACACTTGGCTCTGTAATGCCCGAAGTTCCGAAACCTCCCACAAAAGTCCACCAGAGTCGTAAGTCAAAGCCAAGCGGCAAGGGTCATTTATTACAGGTTCGAACCTGGTCCTCTGCGCACTCGTCGCCGGTGACGCAAGAGGCCACGATCAGGGTTGGTACAGCGTTTTTATAGACAGAGACAAATAGCACAGGGGAGGTTTCAAATTATGAGGGGCCTGATTAGTTGATTTTAAAGTAAGGACATTTGTTGTTCTCTGATTGGGCGTCCTTTGTCTGTCCTTTGGCGGGAAGGCTTTGTCCGTTACTTGTGGCGGGAGGAGAAAGGGGGAAGGGGGAAGGGGGTAGGGTAGGTGAGGAATGTGCTAAGCAAGCAGGTTTACAGAAGCGAGAATTGCCGGTTAGTTTATGTACAATCACTCATTCCATTACATATCAGACTACATTTAGGAAGGTTTACAACCCATTCTACTACACAGCGGGTTACATTCAGGAAAGGCCTCACAAGGCTCGTAGCAAACAGCAAGCAAAACAGACTCTCAGCAATTGTATTTCTTATCAAAGATCCATAATAAGCAGAAAAGAGAACTTAGCTTTAAACTAAGGCAGGGCTGTCATTTGGATTTAAAGCTGTTCTTTTCAGCTCATACAATTTTGGAGGTTAGCAAGTTTAAAATCTGCAGGATGGGCTGGCAGGCTAGAGACCCAGGAGAGAGTTGATATGGCAGTTCGAGTCCAAAGGCTGTCTGCTGCAGAATTTCTTTTTTGCTTGGAGAAGATGGTTTATTTATTTTACTTGGGTCTTCAACTGATTTGGACAAAGCCCACCCACATTATAGAGAGCAATCTGCTTTATTTAAAGAGCACTAACATAAATGTTAATCTCATTCAAAAATATCCTTACAGGAGCCCCTGGGGCGCTCAGTCAGTTGCGCGTCGGACTCCGGCTCAAGTCATGATCTCACAGTTCATGGGTTCGAGCCCCACATAGGGCTCATTGCTGTCAGCACAGAGTCCACTTCAGATCCTCTGTTCCCCACCCCCCTCTGCCCTTCCCCTGCTTGTGCTCTCTCTCTCTCAAAAACAAAGCAAACCAAACCAAACCAAACCAAACCAAACAAACAAAATAAAACAAAACCAGTCTTATAGAAACAACCAGAATACTGTGTAACTGCAATTAGGCATGGTGGCCCAGGCAATTTGGCACATGAAATGTACTATCACATTAGGTGAAGTGTGCAGCAGGGACAAGGAAGGATATGAGAGAATTTGGGAAAAGCTTTAAAACCTGCTTCTCATCCACCTCAATACAATGATTACTTTATGTCAGAGGCTCTCTGTTTGCTACCGACACTTCTAGCAACATTGGATCTGCTGGATAAGGTGGCCCAAGTACTGGCACAGCTTACACGGTGGCCTGGACCTGTGCAGAGACTTCTCTTGTTCTGGGCCCCACTCAAAACTAGCAGCTTTTCAGATAACCCAGTGAATGGGCCAGAGTAACACACCCAAATGACAAATATGTTGTCTCCAAAGTCCAAAGAGGCCCAGTAGGCATTGTGCCTCTTTTTTGGTTCTAGGAAGGGTCAGATGCAACAGTGTAGCTTCACCTGGGAAGGAATATCTTGACATGCTCTACATCACTGGACTTCTAGAAATTTCAGAGGTAGAGGCAAATGACTTACAAATAAGTCTAGAGTACTTGCTACTTTTTGTGCATTAGGTCCAATCAGTATATTAATTATCAACGTAATAGACCAGTATGATATCTCAAGGAAGGGAAAGGTCCTTGATCTGTGATTATGATCATTGCAGATTAAATTATATCCTGATGTTAGACAGTAAAGATATATTGCTAGACTTGCCAAATGAAAGCAAACTGTTTCTGGTGGGTCTTATGGACCAGTATGGAGAAAAAGGCATTTGTCAGATCAATTGCTGTAGACTATTTATCCCTTATTGATTCAACATATAAATTTAGGAGAGATAAAATCAACTCTTAACAACCCTCATGTTCATAAAGCATTCTTTCAGTGTAACCTTTGGCTAAATTCCTATAAAAGTATTATGCATGATAACTCAATGGAGAATTACATTCTCCCTCATTCTGATATGGAGGTTTTTACAATAATGTAACAGGAAAAACTCTTCACTATCAAGAGGTAGTTTCTGCTTCTCCCTCACACATGCCTAAATCAGTACTTTTTAAGCTGTAAAGTGCATTTCCTCATCTGGGGAATCTTGGTAAAATGCTGAACCTGATTCAGTAGACCTACAGTGGGGCCTGAGATTCTGTATCTAACAAGTTCCCAGATGATGATGATGATGATGGTGGCAGTTGTGGTGGTGATGACCTGAGGACCACACTCTGCGAAGCAAGGATACAGTTTCTTCTACAAGTCATGGATCAGAAATTAAGTCATCTGGAAAAAAAGAAACTTAACAAACAAAATAATTGCCTCAGCAAAAGACTGTACCAGGTACTCTTAACTGTTGATGTTACGTAGATGAAGTCATGTGAAACAGTTTTCCATTATAACCTGACATCATCACCATGGACACCTGTCAGGTATTTCCATTTCTTTAAGCCCTGTTGTAAACGACTTTCTGAAGGAGGATTCATTAACCCAAGAGCAGCAGAACAGGGTTTAACTTCTGATAGACATGTGAGAGCTCATTCTTTCCTTATCTACCCCCAAACCTCAATTTAATAGGCTAGAGTTGAATGAAATATGATGAAACACTCTTTAAATAGTGTATTATTCTGACTGAGACCTCAGAATAAAAATATTCTACAAAATATCCTAAAATCAGTTATAAATGAATAGTTTCTATAAAAATAGTATTTCCTGCTACCTCATGACACTTCCTCCATGCAGACTACAACTGGAGTGTTTTCTATGTATTGCCTCAGAGAGGTGGATATCATCATAAAAGTATTGACAACAAGAATCAAATTCTTGGCCTTGAAGTTTCAAGTCCAAGGACCAGTCATTATTTGGAAGAGTTGGAAGAACAGTATATCATTCAGAGTCAAGGCCTAGAGCTGAGTACAAAGACACAGTGTGCCCTGCCTCTCTCACCTTTCATCCCACTCCCAGGACAATGTCTCAGAACGAATGCCCCAATACCCTCTAGGTAGTCCTGAACCTAGCAGGGCACAGGATCACAGGAATTGGCAGATGGTGTGGCTAGGCAAAGGACTCAAAGACAGTCTCACCGGTTTCTATGATCTCCAAAGGGTGGAAACTAACATATGAGTATCTCTCACTTAAGATAGGAAGAATTGGGGCGCCTGGGTGGCTCAGTCAGTTAAGCATCCAACTTTAGCTCAGGTCATGATCTCATGGTTCATGAGTTCGAGCCCCGCCTCAGGGTCTGCGCTGACAGCTCAGAGCCCGGAGCTTGCTTCAGCATCTGTGTCTCCCCTCACCCTCTGCCCCTTCCCGGCTCATGCTCTGTGTTTCTCAAACCTGAATAAACGTTAAAAAAAAAAAGATAGGAAGAATAGACTATTTCCTGGGCACTTAAGAGAAGAGAGGAATTAACTATGAATGAGAACGCGGAATGAGAGAGATGGATGAGCCATCCACATGGACAGAGGATATGTGACCAACCGAGGACCAGGAAAGTCAGAGTACTTCTGGGCAGATGGCAACACAGGCAGATGACAGCAGAGGACCAGACGCCTGACCTCTCCAAGCTTCATCACTCCCTCTCCAAACACATTTCCAACGAGAACAAGATTAAGTCTCTTCCACAGACAAAAAGGGAATTTGTAAAAGAAATTAAACCCAACTCAGAATCTTAAAGGAAGTTGTCATTTGCACTGATTCTACCAGGATTCATAATCAATTAATGTTTTATCTCTTTAGATTTTGCACTGATATTCCAACATCTAATGGTATGCTGTACATAAACCATGAACTCTGTAACCATTTGATACAATCTATGTATTTCCTTGGTTCTGTTTGGACCACTAAGGCCACAGCTTTCCCATGACACTCTCCAGTATGATCGCCACTAGCCTCCCGTGGCTACTGAGGAAATGTGTCTGCATTGAGAAGCAAATCTGTACCCGATTTTGAAGATTTACTATGATGCAAGAATGTAAAATATCATACTAATATTTTTTTAATCATTGCACACTGATAATAGTTTGGACATGTTTTATAGAAACAAAATATTTATTGATATAAATATAAACTATTATATAAAATGAATAAAATATAAAATTATAAATGTAAATTATTACATAAAATATAATAAATAAAATATCGTATTAATCTGAATTTCACTTTTTTTTTTACTTCTTAAAACTGTGCCTGCTAGGAAATTTAAAATTTCATATGTGACTCACATTAGATTTCTATTGTACAAATGCTGACCTATGTCCTCATTCACGTTGATCTTTGGTTTCACCTGAGTAGCTACTATCACTGCTTAATGTTTTCCATATGGAAAAAAAATTACAATTGCAATTAATTTTTCCATATGGGCACCGCAATGATTATATAATGGTGATGTCTAACATCTCCTGACAGTGTGTACTAGAAATTACATAAAAAATGGCTTATAACTCATTTCCTAATAATCGGGAATGATCACTTGGTCTGAAATTTTTACAAAAAGGAACAGATTTTCGTTAAAGTAATTAAGCCCCCACCAACAATATCTCTGATATTTTCTTAAAAATGCTTGGTGACTAAATAAATATAATTAAGATGTGCTCCCAAGTGAAATAGAAATCAAAATTATGGAAAAATATTCTGAGTTTTCAGCTTTGATTAGATTTATCTACTTCATAACTTACACAACATGAAGTGATACGTTAAACAGAGGATGATTTGGCAAGGGTTTGTTTACATAGGGACTATTTTTTAAAGTATAGGGTAACTGCATAGAGAGTGCGTTAATCAAGGGCAGGAAGCACCTGAGATTTTACACCTGTAGTCCTGAAGTTGGCTATTTAGAAAGGAGCTGTGACCTTCATTTAGGGATGTAGCCAGTTCCAGGGAAACTGTTGGAGATGAAGCAGAAGAATGAAATCTTCTGATTTCACTCTCCCCAAATTCTACAATTTGTTATTAAGCTTCCCCATTGGCCAAGCCCAAGTGTGATCTGGAGGGCATGGGAGCCTTGTTGATGCCAATCCATGGTGATCAGCTCCCAGAGCGTACAGTAGATGAAGAACAGCGGAGAGTAAAATTAGTAGGGGAATAGGGAAGATGTATGGTACTCACTGTCTTTTGAGAATAATTTGCCATATTTCTAGACACATAGGTCAACCACTCCCTCTGTACTCTCTCCAAATAGAGAATTAAACCTTGAAACCAGAACAGGATTCAGAGACAGAAGTCTACTATTGGCTTTCTGTCTCTCACACACAGCATGCTCTCTCTGAAGTACCTCAGTTACTGTCTATACGCTGATTACTATAAAATCCATAACTCTTGCTTTTCTGCACTGGATGGGTATATCCAATTGTCTTCTGGTCACCTTCACCTGGATGTCTCACAGGCTTCTCAAAGTAGTATGTTCAAGAAAGTATCCAAAGTCAAAATGCCAATGCACCTGTCTCTTAATTTTCTAAAATGAAGACAGCAAATTTACAAGAGGTTGATTTAATTATGATTAGGAGAGGCTCACACAAGTAATTCTGGTTATTTTTAAAAATTGGAAAAATCCATGTCACTATTCACGGTCTTATACTAACACCAAGACAGAGCTCTAGACTTCTGCAACACAGTGTACTCTATGCAAACTTCAACTGGCATTCATCTCAACAATTGCACTGGTGAATACTTGTTTTTTCCTGTGTGTTAGGAAATTTATTTGTGCTCTTACTTAAGTCTTTCATGACCCTTATTATGATGAGGAAATTAAGGGGTTAAATGACTTGCACAAGGTCTTGCAGCTTGTAAGTGATGGAGCTGGGTTTCCAACCTGGATGGCCTAACTCCAGAACACATGCACCTCACTTCTCTGCAATACTGAATACAAATTATTCTTACACTCCAGGCAGAGGGACTAACCGGCCATGAGCCAGGTGCTGCTAAGTCTATCAGTGGGGATGCTACGTGGGAGGGAGAGGGCAAGGAGATATCATAAGGCATGGAGAATCTGAAGAAGGGAGATCATAAGGTGAAAATAGCTAAGAAAGATGATCTTTTTTTTCTTTTTTCTTTTTCTTCTTCCTTTTTTTTTTTTAAACACTACTTAAGGGGCACCTAGGTGACTCAGTTGGTTAATCCTCTGGCTCTTTTTTGGGTCAAGTCATGATCTCACAGTTGTGGGATAGAGCCCCGAGTGGGGCCTGCTTCGGATTTTCTATCTGCCGGTCTCCTGCCTGCTCTCTCTTTCTCTCAAAAGGAATTAAAACAAAAACAAAGTTAAAAAAAATTAACACTACTTTCAAGCACACGCTGTGCTAATTGGAGACCAAAGGGATAGAGACAGTTTCGGTCACATGGGGAAGATAGGTAAACACATAATGAATTTTAAAAGTTTAGACTTGTACACAAATTTCACAGTACATTCGAGGAGTTAGATATACATAGGATTCGTTTGTTTGTTTCATTTATTCCAAGAGAACTTTCTGAGTCCTGCTACATTGTGCCAGAAGGTGGAGAAACGCAGGGAAAAGGCGTAATCATTGTCATAAAGAAGTCACAGCCTGTGGAAGAAGCTTCCACAGCAGTAACTCAGGAAGCAAGAATGGAGCTCCGAGGGCAGGGAGGGATGATAGGGCCTGGAGGGCTCAGACAATGAGGACTGTATAATTAGCTATTACCTGAGCAAAAAAGCTAAGGCTATGGATGACAACAGAAGACGCTAGAAAAGAACGCAGCGGACAGGTTTGAAGGACTTTTTACTATGACAATCCAAATTGCTTTTGGTAGACACATGGGGACATTCATTTTCCTGCAGCATCAGTTCTATTAAAATAATCTGAAGTTTAAAAGCACACCCACTTTCTTTTTTTTTTTTTTTTTAATGTTTATTATTTTTGAGACAGAGAAAGACAGAGCATGAACGAGAGAGGGTCAGAGAGAGAGACACAGAATCTGAAGCAGGCTCCTCTCTGAGCTGTCAGCACAGAGCCCGACGCGGGGCTCAAACTCATGGACTGTGAGATCATGACCTGAGCTGAAGTTGGCCGCTTAACCAACTGAGCCACCCAGGGGCCCCCACACCCACTTTCTTAAAATACGGATGTATTATGTAGAATGCCCTGGCATGCGAATCAGGAAGTTATGGCAGGAAACGAAATTCCACAGCTGGGCCTGTAGGTGGCTTTGGCTCTCTCCCCCGAAGACCCTGGGGCTGGAGTTCAAGATCCTTAGCTCTCAGGTTCTAGGGCAGGTGGAGAAAACAATATTTTAAGTGTTCAAGAAACGTGTTAAGTGTTAGGTACAGGGACTAGGGAGAGATTGTGGTGCAGGGAACTAGGAGTCTGTGCTCTCCTCTGCTCCCTGCACCTGTCATCAGTCCTCAAAGACCCTCCACACGGTGCCCCTTCGCCACCACGCAACGCCAGCCCCCGGCGCCTCGTTGCCAGGACAACCCTCTTCCGCCCGGCGCCTCCGCAGCCTTCCTGCTAAAGGCTTAGAGGACGCTGCGTGCGTCTGACGTCACTGCACGGCGCGGCCAGATCCGGGGATCGCGCGAAGCCTCGTTTTCCCGAACCCCGGCGGTCGGTGACGCGAGTGGGTAGTTGGCCCAACGGGCGCAGGGCGAAAGTGCCAGCCGGCGTGGCGGCCGGCGTGCGTATTGCCGCGGGAGAGAGGCGCGGTAGGATCGGGTACCGGGTGCCGTGGGCCAGGGGTGCGGGGATCCCGCCGTGCCGCCCGCGCCGTCTCCGCCCTGCAGGCTTCCGGGCTGGCCTGTCTCTAGGGCCGCCGGACTCGTTGCTAAGGACCTTGAAGCTGCCGAGCGCCGAGAGCGCACCTTTCCTTTCCCGGGGTGAGGCTTTGGCGGAAAGTAGCCAGCCCTTCCTCCTCCCCGCTCCCCGGCTCCTTAAAACAAAACAAAAAAGCCAAACCCCCCCCCAAAACACTCAACTCTGTTTTTCTGGATTTTTTTCCTACACGTCCTCCTGATTTTCCAACTTTGACACCACTCTGTCCCTGAACGGGTCTTAAGTGTTTGGAAGAGTGTGGTGTTAGAGAGGAAGAGGGTAGGAAAATGGAAGCAAATTTAAGACCCTTAATATTGGCCCTGTGGATTTATGGTAAAAAAGGGATTGAGATAGGTGGATATTGGGCTCTGTGGCTGCACTCTGGAATTTGAAGGAGCTTTAGAGATGGGTCACGGCTTCTTCAGTGGGATGCCTGTCACTTCTGGAACTTTCTGAACAACGGATGAGAGAGTAGGAAAAAAAGTGGCCTCTGCCCCTTGAGAATTTAGCAAGCCTTTTAGTGCGGTGGTCTCAAAGCGTGGTCCCGGAAGAAAGTGCATATAGGGAAAGAAATAGGATGTGAGCTGTCCAAAACAATGAAAACCGAAGTAGGCTTTTCCTAGCGCTGACATGGATGTCTGTGGCCCCTTTCGGATGATCCGCGGCACCTAAGGAGGGAAAAGGAGGGTTCTGCTGTTGGGGCCCTGCTTGATTTGCTTGCTCTCTGGTATTATGACATAGTTTAGACGTTTGGTTCAAGTGGATTCTAGTGCCTGTTTAGAATCTTTATATTGTTTTGTAAAAGAATGAGAGGTGACTGCGATAATATTTGTAGCACAAAGCAGTCCTTACCTTTTCACTTCCTTCCACCATTATTACCTCTTTACACCACCCTCCTCATGTTATTTAATGAAAAAATACTTAAAAGAGTTGTTGAGTGTAAGATGAAGTAAGTCTTTTTTCTTTTACAAACAACTCATGTTCTGGTTTTGTTGTCAGTGGTATGCTCCCAGATGGGTATCATTTTAAAAAATTGAGCAGACTTAATTTGTAAGGTACAGGTGGATTCTTTTAATAATAGGTGAAAAATAATTGTTTTGGAAAGCAAGCCTCTAGGGTGTTTTGAAAGTGAACACAGAAATGTTTGCGTCGTGTAGGTGTGTTTTGAAATGACTGCTGAAATTTACCTAAATATGTTATACATAAAAACTGCCCTGTATGTGTAAAACCTTTGGAGGCTCAATTTTCTGGCATGTTTCAAAGTTTTTCAAAATGAAGACTTTCAACGGCTCTTTGAATTCATTCAAAATATAATGCAGCACCTTCTTGGAGGTACCTTTCAGGAACATCTTTTTCACATGAAAGAAGATAGAAATTTAGTTGTTCCTACAAACTTTTGTAGATTTGGTAGGTAGTGTTGAAAACTATGCATCATGGTTTGATGTGTCCAACTCTGCTCTTTTTGTGTTTGTGGGTAGGATCTTTGTGATGCTTCATTTTCAGCTGTGACAGCTATTACAATTTATGATCAAAAGAAATATTAATTCATTAGTCTTCATCAACATTAAGAGCAGTTACTGTAATTGTCCCCAATTATAGAGTTGAAGAAACAGAGACACAGATTGATTGATTGATTGATACATACTTATATGCATACATACATACAGAAACTTAGATCATGCTGTTCCCATCAGGAAATTCTCAAAACTGAGACCTGGCATGATAGTAAATACTTGTTGAATATTCACTGAAGTGCAGTGTTCGGTCGAAATATTTAAAGCCTGGCTTATCTTGACTTAGAATATTATCTGACAAATTTAATGAGCCATTAATTACCATAATTCTGGTAAATGCCTTAAGAATGAAAGTGAAGTGTGATATTGGGAAGTAAGTCATCTGCTGGTAGTAAGATGAGGAAATTAGGTGAATGAAAATTGTTCTGTTTATGAAACGATCTTACATTTAATTTATCTTTGCAAGGCACTTGGATGTGGTCACATCATGTTTGAACTATCTTGGGGCTGAGTTAACGGAGTTTTGTCCTCCTTGTGAAGAATTCTAATTTGGCAAGTGGATTAAAATCATCTCATGAGGAATCGCTTGCCAAAGCATCAATGTTTATCCTGAAGAAGAGAAAATGAAGGAGTCTGTGTCTCCAATATTTGAAAAACTCATTTGGAAGTGGAAGAAGACTTCATCTATGTTGCCTTAAAGGAAGATCTTACAGTGTAGTTGAGGAGTAGTTATATGCGTGTGTGTGTATGTGTGTGTGTGTATGTGTATGTATGTATGTGTATATGTATATATGTGTATATATGTATATACACACATTTTATTTTTTTATTTTTTTATTTTATTATTATTATTTTTTAACGTTTATTTATTTTTGAGACAGAGAGAGACAGAGCATGAATGGGGGAGGGTCAGAGAGAGGGAGACACAGAATCTGAAACAGGCTCCAGGCTCTGAGCTGTCAGCACAGAGCCCGATGCGGGGCTCAAACTCACGGACCACGAAATCATGACCTGAGCCGAAGTCGACCACCTAACCGACTGAGCCACCCAGGCGCCCCTATGCACACATATTTTAAACTTTATTTTGAGAGAGAGCATGCACACATGTGGGGGGAGGGGCAGAGAGAGAAGGAGAGAGAGAACCCCAAGCAGGCTCTGAGAGGAGTCTGCTGTGGTGCTTGAACCCAGGAACTCTGAGATTATGACCTGAGCCGAAATCAGGAGTCCAACACTTAATTGACTGAGCCACCCAGGCACCCCAGGGTAGTTATCTATTTAATAGCAATTCTAAAGGCTTAGAGTGGGAAATGCTCTAGTGGAAGAATGACTAGAGTGCTGTGCAGTGAGGGAGTGGAGTAATCAAGTAGAAATGAGGAGATAGTGCAGAAATCAAGAGTGCCATGGACGTACACATTTGAGAAACAGGAGATCAGGAAAGACCGCATGGAATTTGGGACTGGAGCCAGACCTAGAAATACCAGCAGGCAGTTGGGTATATGAATCCAGGTGCGTGTGGTGGAGGATTGCTTGGTAGACATAGGAGTTTATGATTAGGCAGAAAATCATCACTGGGAACTAGAGTCCTCCCATTAGCGGAAAAGAGGAAAGCGTGGAAGAGGGAGAAGTGAACCATCGCTGGCTGGTTGAGCAACTTGATAAAATGCCTTCTTTACTCCTCAGTAACAGCCTGTATAGGCTTGTATTATCCTCTGCTTTTAAAATGTCTGGAAATCCCGGCTTGGGGAGATTAAATGATCTACCTAATTCATAAACCTGGTAATTGGTAGAGATGAGGGTGTAGACCCAGATCTGAGCCTAAAGCGGCTTCCACCTCATCACACCACATTGATTACATCTGTAAGAAGTGAAGGAAAAGAAGATAGCAGTGCTCTTAAGTCTTTTAGCCTGAGGGACCAGAAAATTGGTGGTACCTTGAATTAACAAGAGGTCCATAACTTCAGTGTGATAACCGTAGTTTTGGTTATGTTCAGGTTAAGGAGCTTTGGTACCTTGACTAGGAGAGGTCATTATGTCTTGAAAAGTCGGACTTGATATGCAGGTGTTAGCCTTTGGGCCTTTGGAAATGCAGAGACCAGAGAAGATAGAGACGCCAGGGGATGTGCCAACCTCTTACTCCTTTCAGAAATCCAGTCCATGTTTTCTGACTATAGCCAGAGGTCTGCAGTTGAGTTTCTAAAAGCTTATTTTGACAGTTTGAATGGGAAAAAAATGTTTATTTTATTTATCTTATTTTTTTACAGATTGTTTTTCATTTACTGTTATTGATGCTGAAGTTGACATAATTTTGTATTTTTTCATTGGTCTTTGGGGTATTTTGCTCCATGCCATATCTTTTTTGTGTGTCTTTTACTATATTATTTACTCTGTTCTGTTTGGGTCTTTATGTTGTTAATGCATCTCTTACTCCCCAAATTCTGAAATCAAGTTGCATTTAACTGCAGGCGTGAAAGGGAAGCAATGCAGAAATCAGAGTGCCACGGAGGCGTTCAGCTGAGAAACAGAGGGGCAGGTACAGAACATTGCTTTTTAAATGAAGAGATGAATTGGGTTAGTGACACATTCTGTTACACAGATGGATAAGAGTGAGCTTTATCTCTTCCACCTCTTTTGTTGTTGTTGATCTTCCATTTTTTCCAGATAACTGTGATCAAAGGACATCATCGAGCATACAAATTAAACATAGGACTGCAGTTCAACAAGGCAAATCCTCATCATCAACCAGTTCTCCAGAGTCTGCAAGAAAATTTCATCCTCGACCAAGTGATAAACTTAACCCTAAGACAATTAACCCGGTAGGCACAAAAGACAGTCAGGACTGCCTTGTAGGCATTGTTTTGTTTTGTTTTGTTACATTTAGGCTAGTGATGAAGGGCATATGGTAATCATGATGAAGAATGGAAATAATGATGATGTAACTGTGGAAATGAGAAGGTGTCAAATGGGGAATAACCAGTTGTGGCGTATCCTGTCACATTCATGGAGCAGTACCGTAGAGTGTAAGATGAATTGCATATCAGCTTTATTTTTTATTTTCTTTAGTTCTGCTACTTCCTAATGTCAGTGAGTAAACTTGTATTCAATTGACCTGGGAGGAACCACATGCTTCCATAGTTGCATAAACGTCCCTATTTTGCTTTGATTTATAAATTAGCTCCCCAGGAAATGCCTCTATAGTACCAGCCTCCCTTTGCCTTCTGACAGCAATTTAACCACATTTCACAAATAGGAGATTTACGCGCATGAAAGTGGATAATCGTTAAGTGTGTAGATCACTGAATTATCCAGAAAGTGAGCACACGTGTGCTACAACACCAGGCAGTGTGTGGCCCAACCTTGCGTAGGGTAAGATGATCCTGGTTTCAGCCTTTAAAAGGGATTATGAGAATGGCTGAGACACTGATTTTGATGGCGGGTAAAACATAGAAAGGGTACGATGAACTGGCCAAGGGCAGGAAATTTTCTGACTTTCCAAGTGAAAAATTGTGTAAGCATATGTGTTGCTTTGCTTCTTTCTGTAAACTGCACAGTGTCAGAGGAGTGGGACTCCCGGAGAATGCCCTCCTCTCTCCTTGCCCTTGCTTCTTTTTCCCACGTTTAATTGAGAGATTCATGGTGACACTTCTGTTCTCTTCCTCTCTTTGGGGAAAGAACTTTGTAAAGTAGTAATATTTAGTGGCCCTAACCTTAAATTTTATTACTAATTAAGGAAAGTTTGGGGAAATAATGACTTGACCTGAGAATAGAGGATATTAGACAAGACCATGTCCAAGATCTGTAAAAGCTACCAAACCAGAGTAAGTCAGTCAGAAGTCAGGACAGAAGTCACCATTAGGGAAAAAGGTGGCTAGTGACTGGGACGAGGCACGGCAGAGGTTCCTAGGGTGCTGGTCACATTCAGGTTTTCCACACCTGCATGTTGTTACCCCACTGTTTTGGAGAATTCACCAGTCTACGTACCTATAATTTATACACTTCAATGTGTGTAAATTTTGAGCACTTCACTTGGATCAAAAATTACATGTGTTGAAACTCAGTATAGTGAAGTATATTTAATGTTGATTATTTTACACACTAGTTGAAATCTAGTGTGTGATGATATTGTTAAAAACTGAAGGGACTATAGTTTTTTTCATGGTAATGGAATTTTGGTAAAATTTGGTAAAGATTGATAAAATGAACCCACTGGTAGAAAAAAAATTGATAATGTGGGACTTGGAAGATAAAGCTATGATTATCTCTAAAATGAGTTAAAAATTAAAGGAAAAGAATGGAATGGCTTAGAATTTCAATCAGAAATTTTGTCTTGGTGGTTGTTGGATATTTAGGGATTATTTACATGATCTGTAGGTCCAAAAAGTAAAATCAGTTCCTAATAGGTGGCAGAACTAAAAAAGTGTTTGTAGTCCTAATTTGTCTTAATTTTTCCCCCCACTTCAACAAACACTTTTTCAAGTTTCCTTATCTGATATCAATTACTTGAAAACAGTTTTTAAAATAAATTTTTCTTAGTAGGAATTGTAATTAAATGAATGAAACATTACTATTTCTGTGAATTATTATGCAGAATGTGGGTTGAACTTTGTAAATGAATCTCCTATTATAGTATTATGTGTTAATGACATTTCATCTGTGTGTTTTAACTTCAAACATGTGTTTTTCCAGAGGAAAAAAGGCTAATTCTAAACTTATACCCTTAAATATATTTTTAAATTACTGCAAGTGATTGAAAAATATTTTTATCTAGTTGTATCTTTAAAAAAGATTAGTCTGTTTATATTTTATAATTTAGACAACTATATTTTCTTTGATTATGTTCAAAGTACTGTGTGATAAAATATTAACTTTTTGTGCCTAAATTCTCTAAGGATCAACTGTATTGAAATCATGTATGTTGTGATTATTTAACCATTGTGATTGATCATCTCTT
Organism: Prionailurus viverrinus; assembly: GCF_022837055.1. Classification (NCBI taxonomy): domain Eukaryota; kingdom Metazoa; phylum Chordata; class Mammalia; order Carnivora; family Felidae; genus Prionailurus; species Prionailurus viverrinus. The sequence continues at coordinate 190,106,882 of NC_062564.1, read as the reverse complement.
AAATGATCTTTGGGAATAGATACAGAGTTAATGTATTTTTTTGTTTTTTAACTTTTTTTTTTTTTTTTGATGTTTATTTATTTTTGAGAGAGAGAGTGCGAGCAGGGGAGGGGCAGAGAGAGAGGGAGACAGAGGATCCTAAGCGGGCTCTGTGCTGAGAGCGGAGAGCCCCATGTGGGGCTTGAACTCACAAACCATGAGATCCTGACATGAGCCAAAGTCGGACACTTAACTAACGGAGCCACCCAGTCACCCCCAGAATTAATTTATTCTTAAGATAATATGTGGACAAACAAAGTTGTGAAGTTATATATCTAAGCAAACACATCTGAGCACATGTTTGTGAGAGCCTTGCTCCACCTTCAGCTCTGTCACTCCTGCCTATCGTAAGCCTTTGCTTTTTGTAGAAGCGTGAAACCATTTGGGAGAGATTACAGGTTCTGGACCATCCAGACCATCCATATTTGACTGGAGGACAAGTAGGAGATGTGCTGGCGACTGAAGACCATTCTGCTTTCCCTGTACCTAACACTTCTTCCCCATGTAGCCCTCACGTTGAGAGGTCACAGTGGGGGAGGGTAGGAAGATGTATTATCTTTGTTATATTTATTTATGGTGTTCGAATAATAGTATTTGTCTATATTATATATGTGATCCCAGTGCCTTCACGCCTTCTGAAACAAGTTAGGGGCTAAAAAGAAATACACAGTTTGTGGCTGTGGTTGTGGGTCCAGTACTGAGGGGACTGATCGTTTTCCTCAGGTGTGCTGCTGAGTCGAGTGATGCACTTGATACCATCATCGTGGGTGAAAAGTCAGGATGTCCCTTTGCCTCTGACCTCAGCAGGATTAAAATCGGGCAGGTATCACAGAGTGGAGGTGATGGTATACTTACTGCATTCCTGTCGTCTTTTTCTTTCAGTTTGGTGAACAGTCCCGAGCCCCTTCTGCATTTGCGGCTATTTACTCTAAAGGAGGTATTCCTTGCAGGTAAATCAGTACGGATGATAACTGACCAGATTATTCAAAATAACTGAGTCAAATCAATAACAGTATTTAGTTTAAATGTACTGAAAATTTTATATACTAGGAGGTTGCAATAAAGGTGACTTATTTACACTTTGGCTGTTGGACTGGGGTAGATCGTGAGACATTGTTGAAGAAAATCATTTCAGTTCAAAATAGAATTACAAATAGATCTGTAATTTAGGAAATTGAATTAACCAGTTTCTGAAACAATATAAGCATTCATAGCCTCGGGCAAGTTGCGAGTAAATAGTCTGAAACTGAAAGTTTACAATTGAATGGAATTGTTTCATTAGTTTTTTGTTGTTGTTGTTGTTTTGGGTTTTTTTTTTTTATGGAGATTATTTTTTCTTATTTTATTTTTTATTTTTTAAAATTTACGCCCAAATTAGTTAGCATATAGTGCAACAATGATTTCAGGAGTAGATTCCTTAATGCCCCTTACCCCTTTAGCCCGTCCCCTCTCCCACAATCCCTCCAGCAACCCTCAGTTTGTTCTCCATATTTATGAGTCTCTTCTGTTTTGTACCCCTCCAGGTTTTTATATTATTTTTGTTTCCCTTCCCTTATGTTCATCTGTTTTGTCTCTTAAAGTCCTTATATGACTGAAGTCATATGATTTTTGTCTTTCTCTGACTAATTTCACTTAGCATAATACCCTGTTTCATTAGTTTTTGAAATGACATTTGAAAAATTTCAAAAAGTTGTATTTATTGAAATTATATTTATTAATGAGTACATACGGTAGTTCTTCCTCACTTTTGATACAGTTTTTGCCACCTTTTGTGATAGACATCAGAAGTGTTTTAAAGAAAACGATATAGTTACTGATAGAATGATACCATTTTAAGATTTCACTACCAAGAAACATTTCTTTCTTCTAAGTGTATCCAGTTTTAGCCGTTCTAGGTAATGGGAAATGTCATTTTCATTGTGGAAAGAATAACCACAACATTCTTTTTGTTGTTTTCTAAAATTCAGGAAATGTAGTTTTTAATGGTATTTGCAGATTTGGAGAAATGAGTTCAAGAGGCATTCCTCACTTTATTGTTATTATTTTTTTATTTTATTCTGAGTCAAAACCATATTTACATATTCTTACACCCCCCCCCCCCCCCCCCCCGCCTCCACTCTAAGCAATCATGGTTGCTAAAATTGTAAAAATGTTACCGAGGCCTCTTGCTATTAAGAAAATAACACTAAAAAGGGTGTCAAGAGGTTGAGAACATTACAAAAGGGTGAAGAAACATTTGAGCGTCTTGAGTAAGTTCACTGTCATGGTTATGATGAGGGTTCTCTTGATGTATTTATATATCAAAACCTGTATCAAATGTTACACTTCATAACCATGTACAGTTTGTTGCATGTTGGTTATGACTCAGTAAAGCTGTTAATAAAAAAAAAAAAAATTAAAAAAGCAACAGCAGCAGCAGTGACCAGTGCAAGGGGCTACCATTTTGTAACCCTGCATGGGCTGTTTCACCTCCTGGCCTCTGTTTTCTTTTGCGTAACAGAGGGGAAATCTGGCTTGTATTTAGATCATGAGGGTTAAAGAATCTGTATCTGAAAAATAATGTTCCATATAAAACATGTTACTGTTTCTAATTATCACATTTCTTTGCACATTGGTAGGTTACCTATTTTGTTATAATTATGACTTAAACATGTCAAGTGTAGCATTTGTGTTAAGACTCACAGATGGCAGCATGCTTGAACTCCCTACACTGTAGGCTGAACACATGTGGAGTTTAGTTTTGCCACGAAACTGTTTTGCTGAAAGGATAGGAGTGTGGGGTTACAGACTTTGCTGTGTGAGATGCCTTCGTAATAACGTTGCAAGCCATGATAGTCCTACATGTTACAGAATAGTTCTAATATGGTTATGTTCTGGAAAGAGTCTGAATGTGTTAGAGAATTAGTGTTTAATATATAATTACATTGTCCGTGTTGTGTTTACCAGTGTTTGTTATTTTAGATTGGTCCATGGTTCAGTGAAACACAGATTGCAGTGGGAATGTCCTCCTGAAAATCTTCCATTTGATCCTCTTCTTATTACTTTAGCAGAGGTATGTGTGATTTCCATTTCTCCTGAGTGTTTACGGAAAAAAAAAAACCTTAAAAACTGTATTAAATGTTACTTCACAACGCATCAGTAAATCTTATTTTATGCTTTTGGAATAAGAGCCAAGCCAAAGTCATTAAAACACCAACGCTCCCTTAGGAACTAATTATGATCAGTATATGTTTATTAGAAACTGATTAATCAGCTTTATAAACAACTTAGTCTACACAGGGATTTGTAGATAAGTAGATGAAATATTCACACTTAATTCCAAAAAAGTACTTGGGATCATATTGAATGAGTCATATCAGGAGAACATCAGTGGTTTAACGTAAACTACATCAGATAGCAATGAGTGGTTGATCTATTTCTATACAACTAGTCATGTTTAACGTGAATGTGATATGTTTTTTAGGGAACTGATACTAACTACCTAAACGTCCTTTTGGAAAATCCTCTGGGCTTTTGCCCACCTGTACATTTTAAGTCGAATGTCAGGGAGATCGTTTTTGTAGAGGATTTTAAGAAAATTTTTGATAGATTCCTTATATTTTTTAACATGTCAGGAAAAAGTTGGCAGAGTATTAGCTTCAAGTGGATCAGTGATCTCTTCTGTGAAATTTATTCCCTTAGAGTCACAAGTTGAGAAATGAACTAGCCAGTTGTCTTATGTTTAAGTTACAGATACTTGTCTTTTTTAAGAGTTAGGATCATTTTTGTTGGTCTTTGTTTTTCTTAATTTATATCTCTGCTTACAAGATTATTTTGGTTTAATAACAGCATATTTTTATGGGTAGCCTATTTTGAAATTCAGTTTTGATCAAAGTCTTTTAAACTTGGTATTAAAAACTTAAAAATGTATCAGTGTTTCATTAGTTTAAAAAATTTTTTTAAACCTTTTGTATATGGTAGCAGATCATTTTTTAGATGAATCACAACTATAGTGACACCTTTGAAAACATGGTCCAATTAGGGGTGCCTGGGTGGCTCAGTTGATTAAACATCCCACTCTTGATTTCGGCTCAGGTCATGATCGCACAGTACGTGAGATCAGGTCAGGCCCCGCATCTGGGTCTGGGCTGACCGTGAGGAGCCTGCTTGGGATTCTCTCTCTCTCTCCTGCCCCTCCCCCATGAGCTGGTGCACCTGCCCACTCACTCTCTCTCTCAAAAATAAACATTAAAAAAAAAAATGCTCTAGCTAATCACAAAGTGAGGAAGGTGAGGGGAGTTCTTTAATTTTGAGAGTCCCTAAATGGACTCTGTGTTTAGTTGAGATTACATAAAGTCAGTGCTTTAAATAATTATTTTCCAAACACCAATGCCTTTATTTCTGTGTTGGGTACATTATTAGCCTTTCCTTCTACTTATTTAATAATGGAAAAGTACTGACAGAACCACCACTATGGACATCCACTTCTCTTGACTTGATCCCTCATCTCTACAATGACCAGGAGAGGCACAACCTTAGGGTGATAGAAGCTGTGTTCCAAAGTGGTGCTGCTGTGCTTGGCGGTCCAGGAAAAGAAGTGTTTGATCACTGTTTGGAAGCAGATAGTTTGGTCTAAAGAGCAAATTGGTTGAAAATTAGTATTTTTAGGCATGACTTTGCAGCCAGTTTTACTTATTCACAGGTAATAATTAGTCAAACTGATGGAGTATTGCTGTTGCTTTTTTTTGTATTACGTTTTCAAAAAAAGTCAGGTGGCTCTTCTGTCTTGACTCAAAGTGATGAATTAAATCATAAAAGAGTACTATCCAATAGTTTCTGATGCATTTAGGGTGAAAGAAATGATACGGGTCATTTTCATATATATATATTTTTCAATCTTACTTATTTTTGAGAGAGATACAGAGTGTGAGCAGGGGAGGAGCAAAGAGAGAGGGAGACACAGAATCTGAAGCAGGCTCCAGGCTTTGAGCTGTCAGCGCAGAGCCCAACATGGGGCTTGAACTCATGAACCGTGAGATCATGACCTAAGCCAAAGTCGGACGCTCAACTGACTGAGCCACTCAGGCTCCCCTTCATATTTTTATTTCACATTCCAATGTTAAAAATGACATTTAAAATCTTACAGTGGTTTTCTGTAAGATTTTCATAGGAAATGATGTTTTTTAAATATCTTAATATAAAATATTTATATATGAAGGAAATACAATATTTTAGAAACTCATTAAACAAGCTGTAAAGTCACTGTAAAGGTAGGAGGTCCAATAATTATAAACCATCATTTTAGGCTGATTTTCTGTGCTTTCAGACAGTATTTGGTAGTACACACAAAATGTTTTCAGTATCCTAGTGAGGGTTTCTTTTACGTTTTTTCTTTTTTTTTTTTATTATTTGCCTTTCCTCTCTCTTCCTCTCCCCTTTTATTTTCTTCCTCCCTTTCTTTTTCTTTATTTCCTTTATTTTTCCTTGCTTTTCCGTTTCTTTTTTCTGTTCCTTTAATGTTCAAAATCTTTTCCTTCCTTCCTGTGGGTAGAAATTCTTCCTGTCCTATGTATGTCCTTTGTTCCACAATTTCTGGGTTTAATTGAAATTGTAATTATTGAAATTATAAATCATGATTAGGAAAACCATAATAAAACTTGATTTTCATTTAGACTAGTAAGAATTCAATTTTGTTGTTAGTATAACCAGATGCTTAGTAAATCTTTTTTGTTTGCTTGTTTGTTTTGTTTTGTTTGTTTTTTGTCTTTGGCAGGGTTTGAGAGAGACTAAACATCCATACACCTTCGTGTCAAAGGAGGGATTTAGAGAATTACTTTTGGTCCAGGGAGCTCCTGAAAAAGCTGTGCCTTTGCTTCCAAGACTGGTTCCTGTGCTAAAGGCGGCTCTGGTATCCTCTATTCCTTTGGACTTTCTGTGGTACATTTAGAATATTTTATGTCTTTTTTTCTTCCAAATTGTATGCAAATGAGTCCTTTACCTGTGATTTTGATGTGCGTGCAAAATTAAGCCATGGTTATTCAGGGACAGATGATTACTTACTTGAAGACACCTGTAGAGGATATCCGAAAGGTAAACGGGGACATTTTCAGTAATTAGAGAAAGTAAGAAACCTCACATCAGCCTTGCTGCTTGCTGTGATACAGCTAAGCTAATGTTTCAGTCAAGCCAGAAGTTTATTTTTTTGCTTCTAGATGGTATAACATTAAAGGGTATTTTTTAGATTCAGGGTTTAGTGGCTTATCTTCTAATTTTGAGTGTTCAGTCTTGCTTTTTTCTCCACCTGCTTGCCCTTTCTTCTTACTTGTCTTTCCTCTTTCCTTTTCTGTCCCTGTACCCCTGACCGTCTAACCCCCCAGGTACACCTGGATGATGACGTGTTTGCAAGAGGTCTGAATGCTCTCGTGCAGCTAAGTGTCGTCGTTGGTCCTTCTCTGAATGACCATCTGAAACATCTGCTGACAAGTGTAAGTACTGAAAAGATGACAGAGTGCTTGTGTATGCGTATCATGCGCTGTCTGTATCTTGTCGTGATCAGTGGCTTCCAGTTAGTCGTTAACAGATTCAGAAATCCTAAAAAAAATCTGATTCTTCTTCTTCTTCTTTTTTTAATGTTTATTTAGTTTTGAGAGAGAGAGAGAGAGAGAGAGTGAGAGCGAGAGTCGGGGAGGGGACAAAAATTAACGAACAGTACAATGGTCTTATGCCCGTGTTGATTAGCATGGATTATAAAGACAGCTCATCCACCCTCCTCTGTAATTGTACATTGCCACAGTCATGTTTTTCACCATTTTCTTTGTTTTTCCTTGTAAGCTTTTTAGTGAATCTGTAAACAGTATTCAGGATGAGACGTTTTCCTGTTATGTGTAGCTTAATCCTTAGGACAGATACACACTGGGATACTGGACAGTTAGAAGGACTCGGGGAAACTCAAAAAGCTGTTACACGGTTTCAGTTCATTACAGTGAAGGGCTACCAAGTAAAATCTACAAAGCAAGGAGGTGCACAGAGCAGAGCCCAGGAAGGACAAAGTGTGGAGTCTCCAGTTGACCTCTCACACTGGAGTTGTTGGACAGCGCTTGCTTCCTCCAGCCAGAAGTGATATGTGGCAACACAGATGGAGTATTGCCGTCCTAAGAAACTCCCCTCAGCGTGGTGTCCCAGGGTTCATATTAGGGTTCTGTCAAGCAAGCATGACTGGCTGCTTGCATGGTTGACCTTAGTCTCCAGCCTCTTCAGAAGCTGAGCTGAGATCATGTAGCCCAAGGGCCCCATGTAAACAAAGACGCTCTTATCTGGCAGGATCATACCAAGGGCTTAGAGGTTCCCATCCAGGAGCCAGAGACAAGGGCCAATCTTTTCTTTAGGTGGAATTAATCTTTTACTGCACACACTAATAAAAAATTAAAGTCCTTGCTGGAATAACCCACAGCTGGCATTTCTCTGTGTGCATCCTTCTGTAGTTCAGAGTTGAGGCATGTATTTCAATCATAGTTTCACTGTCTTTTTCTTGGACCAGTCCATTTAGAGAGATCCTAGAACTGGATGTTTAGCTTCTTACTCTGCGGAGAGACCATACACCCTGGGAACATCTGGCAAAGCCTATAGAGAGTAGGGATGGTAGTGAATCTATCAGGATTGCTATGCTGAGGTTAGGAATAGCGGGAGATGAGTTCCCGCCAACACCAGGTGTTTGACGGAGAGAAGACACAGTGGGAATAGACTCTTGAACCTTAATATATGGGAAGCCTTAGGAGAGAAGGAAGAGGATCCTGGCAGGTGTTTGCTTACAACCTTTAGGTCAGCAGGTTGTACCTGACTAGCCACAGGAATTTCACCCTAATATATAAAATGACTTATTTTAGATTGATTACTCCATTCAGACATTCAACATTTTGACAAATCTGTTGCTCTCTGCCCTTCTGTTTTGTGTTCTGTGCCAAGTATTATGCTGGACACTGGAACTATAATGCTGAACTTGTTTTAACAAATATGGTGGTGTCTATTGTATATAAATTTCAATGAGATATTTTCTAAAAGAAGCCTTGGAATCTAAAACAAATTAAGTGGTGTTTGTGTACTTAACTATATGGTAAGGATTCAATGATTTTATTTCTAGTTAGCATACTCCTTAGTGAAGTTTTACTTATGCCTGCGGTGAATATTGCTACTTTTCCAAGTCATTCTCCCAATCTTATTTTAAAAGCTTTCCAAGAGACTGAGGGATAAGAAATTCAAAGAGCCCATCACCAGTGCATTACAGAAGCTAGAGCAGCATGGTGGGAGTGTAAGTAAAGCCTTATTCCTTAAGTCATGGGTTTTTGTTTGTTTGCTTCTTTGTTTTTTACTTTTATACTATGAAACTGACTGTATGATATCTATTATTTCAACCACAAGTTATCATGTGGAGTTGATATTTTCATTTGAGACTTCGGAGCTTCCATCTTATGTAGGTCACACGGTTTCTAAGCATTGGGGTTCGGACCAGATTGTGTTAACACGGCCGTTCACTTCCTCTGCACTGACTATACCCTCCATGCGGTGCGACTTGACAGGTTTTTTTTCTTTAGTTTGGATGTTCTTGCTTAGACCATTGGAAAATTCAGAAAACAAAAGGATTAACACAGAGAGCTCGTTGAAGAAAGTACTTTTCTTTTTCTTTCATTTCCCATCTTTTCTGTCTAAAAAATTTACAATCTTCCCATCTTCAAAGATTGAAATGGGATTTCCAGATGGCTACAATATCATGTCTCGAAGTGCATGCTATCTGGAACGTGTGTGCGCACGCACACACACAAGGATGAATCCAATTATTCTGGCTTGCAAGAATGTGCGGGACTCTCTGGGGGAATCTCATTATTATATGTGGGGTGTCAAATAACTAGGTTAAGTGAATTTTCATCATTTAAAGCAGTGTTCACATAATCTAGTCTTGGAAATATTTCTGTAAAGCAGTGATCCTGTCTTGTTTTGGAGATTATATGTAATCAGATCCTTTTTTTTTTTTTTTAAGTTTATTTATTTTGAGAGGTTGGGGATGGGGAGCAGAGAGAGAGAATCCCAAGTAGGTTGCAGGCTGTCAGCACAGCATGGCTCAAACTCAAGAATCACAAACTGAGTCGAAATCAAGAGCCAAGCACTCAACCTGCTGAGCCACCCAGGCGCCCCAACATTTAATCGGATCTTAATGATAGCTTTGCATGGGACTGTTTTAACATTGCAGAACTTAGTTTCATTGCAGCTACTTCCTAAAGGAATTATAAAGGGAATTTGTGTGATCATATACAATTTTAAAATGTCAGATACGTTAGTTTAAGCTTTGTCTAAGTTACCTAATTTGACCAATTACAGTGACTTTTAAAATTGATTATATTCGTTCTGTGATGAATGCCTAGAATAAAGTTTAGGTGGAGCAGGTAAGTCCCTAGACTACTAGGTAACGGATTTCTTTATTGCGTGTGGAGGATTAGCATTCAGACACCTTGTTGAGAGGTACAGAACCATCCCCTAGCCAATCCAGTGTCCTCAGCAGAAGGGAACTTCTTTTTGCTTATAGATGTGCTTCTGAGAATTGGAATGCAAAATAATTTGCCAATTCCTCCCTTGTGAAATGCAAGTAAACGGATGTTAAATAATGATGCTACAGCTTCCAATCTGAAACTCTCCCCGGCTGGTTTACACACATCCTGTGGAATCAGGCAAGAAGAAAGGGGCAGGCCCAGCATGTTAGATTTCATGAGTAGGTGTGCAGAGGAGGGCATAGTTTTCGAGTAAATAAACTTCAGACAGAACACACGAGATTTGGAGGAGAACACAGAGGGTGTACATGCGCAGCCCGGAGCTCCCGAGGCAGGCAGCCAGGGAGCTCCGCTTGTTGCCACGCGATGTCGTTGTTTTGAATCTTGCTAATACAGGGTAAAAAAAGATTTTGAAGTTAAGTATTGTTTGCTCCTTCAGACTTTTCTTGTTTTCGACTTCTGTCTTACATGATATTTCAATAATTTGATAATAATATTTGATCAGAGATTTTCTGTTGGTGTGCTATTAAAAATTGGCCTAATTACCATTATGCTTTTGCTTTCAGTACTTTGTAATCCTCCCTGAAATTAACAAGTGCTCTTCTTTGTCTTCAAAAACCAAATGTTTATATATCTTTCTCCTTCTGTAAATAGTAGAGATGAGTCTTTAAAATTTTTTTTTAATGTTTACTTATTTTTGAGAGAGACAGAGACAGAATGCTAGTGGGTTAGGGGCAGAGAGAGAGGGAGACACAGAATCCGAAGCAGGCTCCAGGCTCCGAGCTGTCAGCACAGAGCCTGACGCGGGGCTCGAACTCACGAGCCACGAGATCATGACCTGAGCCGAAGTCAGCCGCTCAGCCGACTGAGCCACTCAGGCGCCCCAGTAGAGATGAGTCTTTAAAAGAATCTTCTCAGTATTACACTTTCTCATTTCTTGGGGCTTGTGTGTGCCACAGTGATGGAAACACTCAGCTTCAGGGCAGACAGGAAAGTGAGTTACAGTCACAGTGTCATTTTCTTATAACCAGTCAGTTGACTACCTGCCTTAAGTTGCAGTTGGTTCACTCTCAACCTTGATATAATTTTCATCCTAGATCATAGGCACATCTGTCTTGGAAAAGGTACGTACTTGCACACACCCCAATCTTTATTGAACACGTGGGAAGTGATTACCTGTCAGGTACTCAGTTTGAGTACTTTTTAGACATTGTATCCATTTAATCATCACTGCAGCCCTCAGGGGTAGAATTTGTCGTTATCCCCCTTTAAAGACCTAGAAACTGAGGCTCAAAGAAAGAACTAGCCCCAGATTTGACAGGGAAGCGACTGGCAGCAGCTGGATTCATACACTGGTGATCTGGTTCCTAACTAAGTCTCCAGTTAAACATTTTTTTAAACAGAGGACAACTTATACTGTATTCAACTCAGAAACAATGTTACACTTCTCATTCCATCATTCTGTTCTCATTCCATGTGGTTTGAGTGTTGGACACTTCTTTAGGCTTGTTCCTACAGGTGTAATTAATGCCTGTTAGGGAACCCTGCATGATACTAATGAAGCTACGTTTTTTTCTGTTGACAGGGAAGCCTTATCATCATCAAATCTAAAATTCCAACATATTGTTCCATATGCTGTTGAAGAAAGGAGCCCACAAAAATCTCCTTACTTCCTGGTGACAGGTGTGAAATGCTGGCCATGGGCACCTATGGTACCTTTTCAGATTCACTTCAGGTTGTTTTTTGTAAATCACAGCCACCATTCATTCCTTACTAGTTTAAGATGAGTAAACCTAGTTCCACTGAATCATAATAAAAGTTACTCATCAACAAGAAAGAATGGTCAGTGATGGGGAGTTGTTCAAAACAGTTCTACAGTAGTATAATTTTGTGCGGTCGGTTTTTCATATATTTACAGCTTAGTGCAAACAACCATTACTGGGTTTATAGTAGATGCATTTGTATTTATTTTCTAATGCTTTGTATTAATAATATCCCTTTCACACTCAGTTTGTAGCTGTGTGCTTATTTTTAGACATTTTGTCATTTTGTCATTTATCAAAGCTATGGAAATTTAAAGTATGCATAAACATTTGTGAGTTCTCTTTTAATTATTGTCTGTACATATGCATCTTATGATGTAGAATCCTTGGAAAAAGTCCATGCCAGAATATTCTAGTTTAAGAATTTTTTTTACATGTGTAAATTCTCTTGTAAGTATGTTGTTTATTACAACTTATTAAAACTGCCTAAACTTTAGGTGTTGGGTTTTATTTAAGTAAATGTCATCTTTGTATTCCGTAGTCTGAAAATACTGAAGATACTCATGTCATGAAGATCTTCAGAAATTAAAATCTGAAAGCATTTAAATGCACTCCGTGATTTTGTCATGCCTGCTTATGTTTAACCATTAATTTAAAAAGCTTTTAAAACATACTTTATAGGCATAGCCCTCAGTGATGGTGTTGTAGATGCTGACCCTGGATCGCTCTACAAGAGAAAGGAATGGAGTGAGAAATAGAAAACCAGAGTACGACTTCCCATCCTGAGGGCAAGAAGAGGCTGTGGGGACATGAGTAGCCACCACACCGAATCCAAAGCAGATTTTCTTTGGGAGGGATGAAGATTGGGGATCACTCCTGCGGGAGCAGCCGTCTTCGGTCTCAGCACCATCGGAGACCACCCTCTCGCTCCTTCTCTCAAATACACGGAGTGACCTCTTTGCAGTTATCACCTCAGATACAGTCTCACAGCTGGGATGTCAAGGAACACAAGTAATTTCTAAGGAGTCATAAGTGCAGAAATGCCCATCGCCCCTTAGAGCTCTGGTCCTTCCCAGTTCCCCCATCTGGGATACTCTTTCCTCTGGTCTCTGCTCCCGTCATGTCCGCGGACCGCATGGGCTAAAACACCCGCCGGCCCACTGGTCTTGCTTTTACTCTTCTTCATCGCACCCAGCCCCACCCTGAGGCACACGTGCACACGGCCCGACGGTGCCAAAAGAAGGACATGATATTTTCAATCTGGTACTTGACGCTTGTTGGAATAAATACCTGCAACATGGACAGTAGAGTTAGAAACATTTTATTTGCTTTTAGTTTTCCTTTTTGAAATACAAAATGTGCACATTGAGTTTACACAAACACGCGATGGCGGATTTCAGTGTACATGTACTGTACTACTCTGAATGTCTACACTGGTGATAGCAGGGCGGCTCTCAACATCCTATCTCTACACCAGAATAGATACCTGATTTAGTGTTGCAAGGACAGTCGCTAATTTCCTCCCACTGTAGCCTCTCGGTCTTTGTGGTATTTCTGCAAAGTAGGGAAAGTGTGTGTATCCTAAGTGATGTTGTGGCCACTTGACAATTTTGGCTTAAGATCATTGAAGAGAATCTGAATTGCTGGAGTGTTACGATGAGCTAAATCATAAGACAGTCCAGATGAATTGCTTAGCATTTATTTTCATCTTTAACGAAGTTTTGGTATGGTAGTTATTGATAAAATGGAGTCACTGGTGCTTTCAAAGTGAATTCTGCTTGCTCTTTGTTCCCTATAGGCCTTGGGGTAGTCCAGGTTTCTTTGTCCCTGAATGGCATGTAATAGAAAGGTGTCTTGAAGGAGTCAAGGGAGAGGGGATGGAATAGGCCCTCAATGCTGTTAGGGATTACTTGTTACTAAGCACTACCATGTAACTCGAGGACAGATACCCTGACCCTTTGCATATGCCTATAAACATCCTTGCTTTGTTCCACACCTTCACGGACTTCCACTTAGTGACAAGATAGAAAATAGTCCACCTGTAGGATTGAACAAATCCAAAATTATATATATCGTGTAGGCCTTGGCTATAATATGTATTATGAAAAATTAAGAAATGCTTATTAAATAAGCTTTATTAGGCATATGCTGACATCTGGTGATAAACTAATTTGTTTCATGTTGTAAAAAATGCCAGATAAATGAATATCTTTAACAGAAAGCAGCAAATCCATAGAAACTGGGACTGTGTGTTTGCTTGTTACTAATCATAGTAATCTTGTTTTGTTTACTTAGTGTATAAATGGAATTACAGCATACAAACATGAAAATTAATTTCTGGAAATTAAATGCAGATGCCAATAGTTTAGAAAACCATTTAAAATCCTGGGGCTGAATACACACAGTTGAGTAGCAAAAAACACTGATATTTTAAAATCACTGGTAATGGGAAAGCTGAATAATCCCATGGCTAAAGAATCAGTAAAACTCTCTGCCAGATTCTGTACTTTTTGAAGAGTCACAGGGCATGAAATGACTTAGAACATCCCATGAACTCAGTGGCATTATGAAAAGGATGCAAAGTTGTAACTGGAAAACTCAAATCTTTTGGGGATTGCTTTATATTAAAACAAAGCTTGTTTGCATAATATGCCTCAGTGTAAAGCTGAGCAATCTATGCTAAAAGTGGTAGCTCCAAGGTTAAGTGTGGTACAATAGTTCACATTTGTCTGTTTGAGGATGCATTTGACAAGTTAAATCACATTTTCAAAGAGCTGCATGGAGCGCATGATGTTTTCATCCTGTAAGGGAGAAACACAGAGGGATTAAATTAAGCGTAGCTGCAAGGGCAAGTACACTGTTCTGCTTCTGAGTACCGCCCGCCCCCCACTGCGTCTGCCAAAAGCTCAAATACTAAGTGTTTGCACATATAGATATCATTCTATCCCTTTTCCATCTAGATAACTATGGAGAGCCCATTTTACAAATGTAAAGTCTGCAGGCTTTCAGTATTTCATTTGAATCTTACTTGGTGTCAATAGAGATTTTTTTTTTTTTTCAAATTAGAAAGCCAGAATGGAAACTAGAGAGGCGTAGAGGGTAAGAAAAAAAAAATGGAGCAAATGCAAAATTTTGGCATTCCAGGTAGATCACAGGCCAAATCACAGAGATTTGTACATGTAGAAGGAAGCAGGGTTTGTGCGCGAGCCAAGAGCCAACTTCATTCAGGATTGGAGGTGGGGCTTGGGAGACGTGTTTGTAGACATTTCACCGCTCTTTCTGGGTCTCTTAAGGCTAAATCTGTATGGCCTTCAGGAGCCTTTAAAAATGAATGGTCTCATGGGGTGCTTGGGTGGTGCAGTTGTTTGAGCGTCTGACTCTTGATTTGGGATCTGGTCATGGCCTCACGGTTCCCCTGGTGGGATCAAGGCCCACGTTCGGCTTTGCTCTGGTGGTGTAGAGCCTGATTCTCTCTCTCCCTCTCTCTCTCTGCCCCTCTTCCTGTTCGCGTGCTTGCTGTCTCTCTCTCTCATAAACATTAAAAAAAAAAAAAAAAAAAGTGAATGGTCTCTCAGTGCCAGAGAAGGGACTATTGAGAGCAACCTTTGGACAGTGGCTGTGTGCAATTTAGCATATTCCCTAGAAACTGAAGAGCACAGATTTTGACATTATAGGGGCACTTGGAGATTGTATATGAATGGCACTCAGTGAGCTGTTTACAGTAATGATAAATAGCTGAACTTGTGCCGACTTCCCCTGCTAGTAATTGCATCAGCCAAGTAAGTAACTGCATCAGCGGACTGATACCACCAAATTGATCCTTGCAAAGGCCGCCACATCGCAATGTGAGTTGAGAAACGAGCAGGCGCCAACAAAGGAGAAGTGTGTCAACTTGAAAATGAAGAGAAAAGCTAAAGTATCAACAAACCTCATCCTCTATGTGTTTATTTAAAAATACTCATTCTTAATTGTGGCTCTACCCATGCATCAAGTCAAAGAACTTTAGGTAAGCTAAAACTAATCTCCCATCAGACAATGGAGAACCACTTGGATTTCTCCTCTGAATTTTCTGTGTTTTTTTTTTTTTATGACTGAAGACCATTACTGGCACAGCCAAAGAGCCATTTCGGGTGCGCCTACGTTAAAGCAACGCGTTTCTCTCAGAAATCGGATGCAAACTCGGCCTGTGAAGTACACTTGGCTGTACTGGAATTATACATCTATGGAGACAATATGTTATATGCTAAGTTTAGGCAAAGAGCAATTCAAAGCTCACATATGTTTTACCCTCAGTAATGAATACTCGAAAGGATTTAAGGAATGAAAATGCAGTATACTTGTAATAGTTCTATCTTTAGGGCTTTCTGTGTGGCTCTCCTAAGGGTAGGCACTCTATAAATGTTAATTAATGAATTATAATTAAATTGACAATTGTTTTTAGAGTGGTAGCTTCTCTTAGCTGCGTACGAATGGTAAGCTTAGGTAAAGTTTATATTGTGCTCAGTTCATGGTGGCTAGCTGACTTGACTTAGTCTGGCTGTTATGAAAGCAAAAGGGATAGTTTCTTTACTACTATGAACTTACTTTTTGGCAACTTTCAATGAACTCATCTATGGTAACGACTCCATCTTTGTTTTTGTCCATTTTCTGTTTGGAAGAAAAGAACAAGAAACTTTATTCCGACTTATCCCTTGTTACCCTGACACTTGAAGCGAGTGAAAAATCCACCCACCTGTTTTATGGGGAGGATCTGCTTCATTCTTAATGATAAGAATCATATGACCAACTGCTGTGAAGCTGTTCCCTTTTCAAAAGAATGTGGTGGAGATCTAGAATTGCTGCCCTACATAAAATCTGGCACTCTAGCTCTGACAGAGTTCAGGCAGTTTGCGGACACTTTCAGAGCCTTGGTTTTTTCATCTGTAAATTGAGGCTAATGAGGATTTATAACTTTAAGGATTCTTGTGAGAATAATTGAAAACAAACCCAGAAACAAACATGTGAAACATGGCAATTCCTTAGTGTTCTTTCCAGGATATAGTGACTGTTCAATAAGTGTAGTTATCAGTATTATAATGCATTCAAATCCAAAATTATTAAATTAGTATGATACTTCATGGTCTATTATTTTGTCCCTTTCAGTAAAAGTTTTTTTTTTTCCTTTGCATTCTTTTGAATCATCGTGACACTTTGCAAGCTTTAAGAAATTTACTCTTTTTTGCCCCCTCTCTGATTTCTACTTGCATTCCTACCTGGAAAAATGTTTCGACGTGTTGTCTGGGAGCATCTTCCTTGAGAACAGGATATGTGCATTTACCCATCATATCATATATTGCTTTCATTATATCAAGCATTTCCTGAAAAGTAAAAGGCACTCACATGACACTGCATGCATTATATGAAGAAACCAGTCTGACATTATTCCTACTCAATTTCAAAAATTTTTTTATTATTCGTTAAGTTTTGGTTGTCCCAGAGGAAAACACAACAGTTTTGTGCCTTAAAAGCTGCAGGACAGAATGTCAGAACTAATTTTGATATCGGTTTCAAAATGAAGTAAATTCCCACATATCTGAGATGATCAGGAAATGAATATTCTGGTTGTTTTCGGTTTTTGTTTTTTCTTAAAACTTTTTTTTTTTTTTTTTTGAGAAAGAAAGTGAGGGAGAAGCAAAAGGAGAGAGAATCTTAAGCAGGCTCCACCCCAACATGGAGTCAGAGGCAGGGCTTGATCTCAGGACTGGGAGATCATGACCTGAGCTGAAATCAGGAGTCAGACGCTTAACTGACTGTACCACCCAGGCACCCCAGGAATGTTCTGGTTTGAGATTTGGATTTCTATACACTTCACATAGACTGTTTTTTGTTTTATTGATTTGTTATATATCTTACATGTTGATTTATTGAGAATGAACTCCATTATCATGGAATTATACTAAAACTAGCTGGTAAGTCTCAAAGCTTATGAGGATTTTCATTGTTTTTTTTCCTACTGTGGCTTGAAGTGAAGAAATTACACATGTAGGTTAGTCAAGATATCATGACTGAGAAATCCTTTGAAATTTCATTAATTTTTTAATTCAAACAAAATCTAGTTTTTGACTTTCCATTGTCAGTATTAGTAAGAATAATATCTAATTACTCATTCAGATTTATTGTTTCACATTTATTGCCTTCATAATGAAATTCCCAAATAAAAGTCTAGACTAGATTAAGCTGATGATACAGATGAGAGTATCCAATTCTATTATTAATGATAAAGGAGTTTATAGTTTATAAATCATAAACATTTTAAGATGTTTTGAGTTTAGATAAGTAGCAAGAAGTTTGTCTGACTTCAGAATTCATGAAATGTGTGAAATATAAGACTAGCATGTATATGTTAAACATAGAGATAGAAAGGGATTGAAGGGCCAAGAGGTAGCAAATATTCCTGAGGCATCTGAGTACCAACCTTACTTGATTACTGTACACAAGATATAAGAGGCACTAACTATTCAAG
Organism: Prionailurus viverrinus; assembly: GCF_022837055.1. NCBI lineage: Eukaryota > Metazoa > Chordata > Mammalia > Carnivora > Felidae > Prionailurus > Prionailurus viverrinus. Next base: position 190,089,063 of record NC_062564.1, on the reverse strand, counting down.
ATATGCTCGATATACATAAATACTTAACATTCATGAGGTCTTACTTCCATTCTGGTCCCATGTGTATTCTGCTCAAAAAACACAAAACCTTTGGCCTTTGAACAGGCCAATGGTCACACTGTACCTGTGGTCAGGTGTACTTGTCCCTATGTCTCTAGTTGAGCAAAGTCAGGTCATTGGCCCAGGGTACCTTTTGTTTAAGAGGCTTCATGCTCAAAACTCAACGGAGGGGAGGAAAGTGAGGCAGTGAGAAAGGATGTATGGATATTGAGCGCCCCCTCCAGGATTCAGTTGGTACTTCAACCCCATGTGGACCCCATCCTAAATTTGTTAATTTACCTCATTCCTTTCCCCTTGCTTCTCACTGTGTTTTAATTGCTTTAACAAACTATTTGATATGAGCACCTTAATCTGGTCTGTGGGCCTTCTTTCTTGGATAGGCTGCCTGGAAGTTTAGGGGCCCCTTAATGCACCAGGTCCTGTTCTGCACAATACAGGTCATTGCACAGCCTATGTAATTTTAAAATTGTCTCCATATGGACCATATTATATTGGAGGGGGAAGGTCACAGGTCAAATATTCTAGCCTGGCTTGAATGTATTTTCTTCCTATCTGATTCCAACCACAGTCTTTATCCGATTTACAGTATTTATTTGAATGTCATTAGGAAACCGGGGTATAATTCTTAGGTGTTTTGTTTCCATCTTGAAGATGCACCAAAAACTAATCCTTTTCATTGCCCGTTTTTTACTAGAATATTTCACCACCACCACACAAAATATTTTAGATTTCCTGAAAAAGCTATTTTCAAATTAATAAATTCAATTGTTTAACATTTTGACGTTAAAAAAAAGCGGAGAGTGGTGTTGGTGAGGCATCCCTTACCTCTTTAGTGATGTAGCCATCTTTGTTTATGTCATACAAATTAAATGCCCAGTTGAGTTTTTCTTGTACTGTCCCCCGGAGCAAAATGGAAAGACCCTTGATGAAATCCTAGAAAGAAAAGTATAATTTGATATGACATTTCTAAAAAAAAAAATACAACACAAAGGGTGAGACAAGTGTCTCTTAAATGATGGAAGCAAGGGTTATAACCCTCGATTTTGAACAATTAGTAAGGTAATGTGTTCTTGGATGTCTGTTTCTCAGAGTTCTTTGTGGGCATAAGCCACTCCATACCTTTAACATTCTCATCTTTGAATTGGAAGCTGTGACTTAAATCAACTGTGGAACTGAAAATTGTATGAGGGCAGACACCCAAATGACAGGATGCACGCTCTAAGTTGTATTGTTTTTTTTTAAATTTTTTTTAATGTTTATTTATTTTTGAGAGAGAGAGAGACAGAGTATGAGCAGGGGAGGGGAAGAGAGAGAGGAAGACAGAATCCAAAGCAGGGTCCATGCAGCCTCTGAGATGTCAGCACAGAGCCTGACACGGGGCTCAAACTCCCAAACCATGAGATCATGACCTGAGCCAAAGTTGGAGGCTTACCTGACTGAGCCACCCAGGCGCCCCAGGTTGTATTTTTTTTTTTTTTTTACCACAATTGCACACAATTCTTCTACTGCAAAAAATCTAGTAACACTGTATGTTATTAAATACAGGCACGAGCACATACATAGCACATTTCACATGACAAAGATCTGCTAACAAGAAACATGGTCTGTCTTAAAGATATGGGCCAACTTCCTTAGAAATCAAGTTATAACACACATGTGGGCAGTGGGTTAGAGCATGGAGCTGGAAGCCAGATGACCTGAACTCAAATTCCAGTTATGTCACTTGAGAGCTTTGCGTCCTCTGACAATTTAATATCCTTTTGCATCAATTTTTATATATGGAGGATGGAGTATCCACTTCCTAAAGTTTTGGTGAGGATTATGAGAGTTAAGCTATTTAGAACAGTGTCTAGTAAGGGCATTGGTTGTGTTTGTCAACCAGTTGGAGCCCTTAACCAATATCACGGTGAGGCTAGTGTGACTGCATTGCAGATGAACCATGTTGACTTGATCAACTCCCTATATATTTGCTGTCATGTGAAGCAAAGCTAACATTGCAATGTGCTAATTCTGAGCTCACACAGACTTGATAATCCATTGTTAGGTAGGGACAAAAGAGCGGAAGGGACATGCAGAAGTGGCTTTCTGGGTGAATTTCCTTTTTTTCTCTGCATTTCCATATTCCATCATTTTATAGCTGTTTTCTTGTCTCAGTTTCTTAATGATAATTTTAATTTCTTTACTTTTAAATGTAGGTAATATTCACATAGTTCAAAACTTAAAAATATGTAAGATGTTTGATAAAAAAAAAATCTTTCTCCCATTCCTGGACCCAGCCACCCTTTTTCTTTCTCCATAAGCAGGTGGCATTAGTAGCTTCTTGAATTTACTTCCAAGGAGTTTTGTGCGGCATATTTGTTTATATATATTCCACTTCCCTTTACACAAATAGGCTGACAGGATATTCTGTACTTTTTTTTTCCACCTAACAATCTTAGAAATAATTCCAGTCTTTTTCACATTCATAGTATGTATGAATGTAACATAGTTTACTAGTCTCCCATTGAGTATTTAAAGATTTCCAGTTTTATTAAAAACAATGTTACAAAGAGTGACCTCATGTATACATAATTCATACTTGAACAAATATATCTGTAGAATAAATGCTTAGATGTGGAATTTTTGTTTAAAGGATTTAAACATTTGTAAATTTTAGAGTTACTTCCAAATTGCACTCAAATTACCCTCTCAAACTCTATGAATAAGAATATTTTTTATGTATAAGAATATTATAGTTTGCCAACACTATATGGCATCGAACTTTGATGGCTTTCAATTTTATAGAAAACTATTTATCAAATTACTTACATTTGTATCCTATTATAAATAAATTTGAACATTTTTTTTTCAAATGTCTTGATTTATAGAAATTGTTGCTTCACATATTACTGAAATTATCCCTTATCTGGGATGTGTCTTCAAGTATTGTTTCCCAGGTTTGCTATTTCTTTTTATTTTTCTCATTTTGAATTTTGCAAAGCAGGAAACTTTTTATTTGTATATTCTAGAATCTGTCACTCTTTTAGGTCTTTGCTTTATGTCATATTGAAAGGCCTTCCCCATTTGAAGTTATAAAAAGATACTCCCATGCCTTTTTCTAAGTACTTATAAAATTTACTTGTTTACATTTAAACCCTTATTCCACTTGGAATGTATCCAATATTTTTAGGTAGTCATCTGTTTTCACACTTATTATTTGTTACCCACTGATATGAGATGCAGGGGTTATCATATCCTTAAATCTTTCATGATTTGTTTGTATTTCTGAAATTACTATTTTATTAGTAAACTTGTTTATATATACACCTCTACTACATCAGTTCAATTATGAAAGCATTTTAGTAATTTTAACAGCTGTTAGGGCAATTTTCTCCTAATCAGTCTTCTTTTTCAGCTGTTTTCTTTATTTTTTGTTTGTTTGTCTTAATATTCCACAAGATCTTTTGAATAACCTGTTGGGGCATTTGTAGGGTTTGAGGTATATTTACAGATAAGCTGTGGCAGAATTGACATAGAGCTGCATGTTGATGGGTCTTCCTAATTAAGACTATGAAAGACCTTTCTCTTGTCTGGGTCAGTTTTGTCACTAAACATTGTCAGTGTTCTGCTATTGCTATAACAGATTACCACAACTCCAGCGACTCAAAATAATACATGTTTATTATCTTGCAGTTCTGGAGATCAGGAGTCTGAAATGGGTTTCACTGGCCTGGAACCAATATGGCGGAGCACATCTTGGGGGGACAGTTTGTTCCCTGGCCTTTTTTAGCATCTAGAAGCCACCTGCATTGCTTGGCTTGTGGCCCCTTCCTCCATCTTCAGAGCACATCAGTCCAGTCTCTGCTCCTTTTGTCATACCTTTCCTTTCTTACCCTGATCTTCCTATTCCCTCTTAGAAGGGCCCTTGTGATTATATTAGACCCACTTAGATAATCCAGGATGATTTCCCCATCTCAAGAGCCTTCATCACACCTGCAAAGCTCCTTCCACCATGTAAGGTAACATATTTACATGTTCCAGGAATTAGGGTGTAGACATTTTTCATGGACCATTATCTAGCACACTAAACTCTGATATGTTTTAGGCCTTTTTGTTTTTTCCAAATTGTTCTGTCATATTTCTTAGTCATAGTTATTTCTAGGTATTTTAATCCTTCTGTTGTTGTTATAAGTGAGGTATTTTATTCTAGTACATATTCTAAATTAGATTTGTTTGTACATATGACAGCTATTGATTTCTGTATAATAATTGTTTATGCTGCCAACCAACTTAGTGTTTCTATTGTATATGATAGTTTTTCAATTGATTCTCCTGGGTTTTTCATGGGTACAATCATATTAGCGGCAAATGGAATTAACTTTACCTCTTCTTTCTAATTTTTACATTTTTAATTACCTCCTTTTTTCTAACTGTATTGAACAATATATCTGGAATAATATTATATAACAACAGTAATAGCCATCCTTATTTTGTTACTCAATTTCATAAGACTATTTCTAGTGTTTTCTCCTTTAAGCATGTTACTGGCTTAGTCATGCCAAGGAGGTAGACAATTCCCATTTTATTAAAAAAAAATTATCAAGAATAACCATTGACTTTCTTGCAAACCTGGAAAAGTTGATCTTCAACTTCCTATGGAATTGCAAAGGGCCCCAGGTAGCCAAAACAATGTGGAAAAGGATAAAGTTACAGAGCTCAAGCTCTAATTTCAAAACTCACTACAAATCTACAGTACAGTGTATCACTGGTGTAGCATATGTATATATATATACATATATGTATATGTATATGTATACATATGTATATGTATATGTAGTGTCTTCAACAATTGATGCTGTGTGAACCAGCATACTGTACTCTATTTCACATCTTTATTCAGGGTACAAATTTAAAGTGAGAAAATAAAAGAGAACTCAGGAGAAAGCCACAAAGAATTGCAATATTCAGCAGGCAGAGAGAAGAGAAGCTGTCAAGGGATCTGGAAAGTGAGCTAAATGAAACTGCTGAAGAAGTATGAGAGGTTAAGTGAAGAATGCATTTTCCTTGGAAAGGATGGTTAATCATGATACTAAGATGCTGCTGGCAATGAAAAGTGTTCACTGGATCAGCAGCATGGAGGTCACTAATGACCGATGGGAGAACTTTCTGTTGGAATAGAGGAAGCAAACAATGATGGAGATTGTGTGTAGAAAACTCACAACTCTTGGGTGGCCGTGGCAATAGAGGGACAAGGGCTAGTATAAATGAACAGGAATATGGGATCACAGGACAGATTTTTGAAGGTGAGCATTTTGATTACTGGAGGGAAGTATTTATGAAGAGAAAATTCCTAAAGATGTGTGTGAGGGAGAGGGGGGAGCATGAGAAATGGACTGATCCTTCTGAGAAGAGGGGAGAGATCCAAGTGCAGGTAGAGGGTCCGAGCTCTGGAGGGAGGAGGTACATTTCTTCAGTTGACATGGAAGAAGGAGAACAGGCTGTGGATGCCAGCAGCTGATAAGAGCAGGAAGATGGGTAGTGAGTCCCCACATGACAGCTTTAGTGGATGTCATCTGCTTGGGATTGAATGACATGGCAGAAAGGGTTGGATTTCCTCAGATCAGCTGTTTGAGGAAAGGAGGAGGCAGCCATGCTACTAGACAATAAGGTGACTCGTGCAAGCTACAGAAGGTGGACCTCACTCAGGACACTTCCTTGCTATCTCCTGGTAAGTTGTAATTTATATAGACCTGTAATATACAACACACTATGGTTAAGAGGTAATGTGAAATACACAACTTGCAAGCTATAAGATTTGGCTTTTGGGAAGGTACAAAATAGTCACTGCCAAGCATGAGAAGGTAGGCTTATCAGAGAGAGATTGCTGGACAGGTTTAAAAGGCCAGATGAGGTTGATGGTTGTCAATACAAATCTTACCTGTTGTTTCAAATCACAAAGTAATAGTTATATGCCGTTAGTTGAAAAGAGGGCTGGATACAAGGTCGTGGAAAACATGCTTAGAGCATTGTTCTTAAAATTTAGTTTGCTACAGAATCACCTGGAGGGCTTGCTAAAACACAGATTGCTGGGCCCCACCCTCTGTTTTTCTGATTTATTGGGGTGCAAGAATATATATTTCTTTAAAAATTTTTTTAAAATGTTTATATTCATTTTTGAGAGACAGAGAAAGAGTGCTAGCAGGCGAGGGGCAGAGAGAGAGAGAGAGAGGGAGACACAGAATCTGAAGCAGGCTTCAGGCTCCAGGCTGTCAGCACAGAGTCAGACGCGGGGCTCTAACCCATGATCCGTGAGATCATGACCTGAGCGGAAGTCGGACGCTTAACTGACTAAGCCACCCAAGCGCCCCAAGAATATATATTCCTAACAAACTCCAAGGGGTGCTGATCCTGCTGGTCCAGGAACCACACTTTGAGAACCACTGGCCTACAGAAATCGGTGGCATTGGCCCTATCACCAAACAGAGCAGACCAGAGCAACAGTGAAAGCACTTTTAAAGTCACATGTGGACTTCCGTTGTTTGTGTTCCTGGTAAGCCCCTAATTTCCATTTGGTGCTCCATCCAATTCCGCATTAGTACTCTCCACCTCTGGCTCTAGTGATGGAGCTATGACCTGGGCAGAGTCAGAAGGCACAGATGAGCCCTTTGGTCAAGGCAGTGGGATCTGTGGGTGGCATGCAAATGAACCCAGTCCACATCTGCTCGACATGAACAAGCCTGGAGTCAAGGAGCTGTTGGCATCTTCTTGTGATGACAAGAGAGCGCACCCTCAGTTGTAGCCAGCCCTATCTCTGGATTCTTTCTTTGAGCCCCAAAAGTCATCATATTGTTTTTGCTAGTGTGTGATTTTCTATTATTTGTCAACAAAAATATCCTGATTCATAGGCTGACACCTGATTTACATCTTCTTTTTAAGTACTGTGTATCCCCAAACTACTTACATTAAAAGATGGCCGTGGACCTTGAGCACTTTTCTACTATCTTGCAAGAGAATATCAATAAACAGTCATTTCAAACAGGAATGATTCCTTATTTGTGGAAAAGGAAAATGAGAAACTCAATGAGTCTTAATGTGGTTTTTGCTCCATGCTTTTCTGAATGGTAATTGAAATCTGCCGAGCAGGAGTCACAAGGCTTAAAAAAAAAACAACTCTCAGAGTACTTTGCATAATTACCTTTTATCTGTGAAAAACGGTTGCATCTGTTCCCTAATGCACGAAAATGATTGATACTGAATTCTGTTTTCCATTCTTTTAGGATCAAAGCAAAAGAAGGAAGAAGGGCATAAAGATTTGACTTCATAATATCCCATCTTGTTCAGTAGTAAGCTTTTAGGTATCTATCCAATTTTTGCTTAGTACATTAATTTTTTACGATGACAGGGACACTAGTCTTCCTCTGTTGGAGGAGGTCATCAAAGGATGCAAACACCAGTTGACCCACGAGCTGGCCTGGGCAATCCGAGGCTCTCACCCCTCCCCTGTCCTTGTGATAGATGGTCTGTCCACCATTTCTGGACAAGGAACCACTTCAAGTATGCAGCCTTGAGAAGTAAGATCTTATTGAGACCATCTGGACTGTATATGTGACTGAATCCAATTAAGGTCTCCATAAAAATTGTTGAGATTCTGGTGGGCAGTACAGAGATTTACTTGTCTTGTGTTTGCCCAAGACAGGCCTCATAGGTAAGTTCCTTGCTTATCACACCTGCCACCTACCATTCTAGGGTGGCCTGCCTCTTTCCTCAGTCCTTCCTTATTCTCTGAGTACAGGGGGCCAGTTTGGAATTTCACCAGAGTAACTACTGAGGTTGCAAACCAACATCCTGCCCCTCCTGCCTGGTGACCAAAGAGCATCATGGCTTATAATCATGCATGTGGGGGTATTTGCAACAAACAGTCCTGTTTATAGTTGGGAAAACAACATTAAATGATGTATGACAGGTTTAAAATGTTAACTAGTCAGTGACAGATCCAGTACAGAAAATCATACATGTCTTTGGTATATTTCCTATTTTATGCTTGCTTTTATATTTTCATGAAAATTTTAAAGGTTATTTATTTTCTATAGTATAACCTCTCTTGATTGGGGTTAAATTTCCACAGTAGTTGAGCTACTTTTTAAAATATTTAAAGGAACAAAATTTCAAGTATTACATAAAGTTTGTGTTTGTTTGGAACTAATAAAAGGTATCAATATGTCTAAAAAATAACAAGTAAATTTTCCAAGATTTGTGGTCTGACTTTATCTCACAGAAGGGATAATACACTTACCTTGTTTGATATACAATATTGTGTATTTAGGTAATTTAATATTTTCAAAGGTGATGATAGACACATTCAATTAAGTTAGAAGAAAGTTCTTTGGTATGGCCTCATTAAAGGCCATTAACAAATTTTTAACCAAAAATAATAAATATAAATATATAACAAATGTATACATAAATATAATGCCTGATTTGTGTAACAAATTACAGAAAACTGTTCTGAAGAAAATTGTGATCACCACATCATCCTATCACCTATTCAAAATGAACATTTCCATTTTTTGATGCACCCCTCAGCAGATATGGTCATATGGTGTGTATATAATTCCGTATGCCTCACTTAAAATTACAAGGGTTTTCCCACATCACTGAAATTCATTGTGACATCATTTAAATAGCTACATATTAGATGGAACCATATGAAATTGCTGATAATTTTTGTTGTATTTGTCAAGAATAATAATTTCATATGGTTTAATCTAATAATACTATCACAGTGGCTTTTGAACATTTTGGACCCCAAATCACAATAATTGTATTTTAAATGGCAACCTAGTACACACACACACACACACACACACACCCAGAAAGTAATTATTTCCATATCTCTTCTATTAATTTTTTAAATGCTCATGTTATTAATCTCTAAATTAATTTTACCACCTACTAATGATCGCAGTCTGGAGTTTGAAACACTGCTTTGTCATATGGATATATTGTAATTTACTTACCCATACTTTCTATTGTTGGCTATGTAAATTAATTAATTTTTTCTCTATTATAAATGATGCTATGTAAGCATTGTTTTGTAACTATTTCCCATCATTCTGACGTATTTCCTTAGGAAAGGAGTAGAAGTCCTGGGTCCTGGGAACACTGAAATTCAATAGTAATAATGACTACAGTTTATTGATGTGTACGGGATATTATGTTAGGAAATTTCTGTGCATTATTTCATGTCAGCCTCATGCAACCACAGGGAGTAGGTATTGTCTTTAAATTAGAGACAGAGACTCAGAGAAAACAAGTGACTGAGCCAAGGCATACAGCCAGTGAGCAGGGAGCTGAAAATCAAACCCAGAACTCTGACTCAATGCCCAGGCCTCATTTGGACTAGAACTGAAGCAACGGGCTGTGTTTATACAGAACAGTATGATATAAACATATGTCATATCTCTTGGTACTATATGATATAATTGTGGGGTGATGTGAAATAGTGACTCATACGGATTACAATTCAATTGCTTACTAATAACATTTGTAGAACATTTGGAGGTGCCAGGAATTCATAATTCTTACTATAAAATTGCTGCATAAATGAATTAGAAAATAGCCTTAGCTTCTTTTATAAAACAAGTGTGTCAGGATACAAATACATGTATGTGACTATGAGCAGCTCTAAGAAGATCAGCTAAGAAGCCCAAGAGTGACATGTCCAGGAGTCCAGAAGCCCAGGAGTGACTGAAACAGACTGAGAGAGATCAATTCTCAGAGACTGACTAGATGTCAACTGGGTTCACCAACATTAACTGACTGTTCTTTTTAGATGAGAAGAGATTTCTGGAGCTTCCATAGTGGTTGGAGTGTTAAAGTTAGAGGTAAATTCAGGACTGGGGCAGGAAAGATGTAAGATGAGCCCAGAGCATCTCATAGTGCCAGAAAATAAGGACTTGATGGAAGAAACAAGAAAGAAATACAATCACAATGATGGGAGTATGTCGAAGGGACACAGGAGTCAACTGTAAAAGCTCCCAGTTGCCAAACTGTAACAACTTGAGCAAGAAAGTAAATAGGTTTCACTGGATTATAACTCAAAATCCAAAATAAATATCCAAGATACAAAATATTCCATATTGGTATAAGTGACTTATTGAATAAATTCATAAAAGGAGAAGAAGAGATAAATATCTCATGAAGAATTCCAAGTAAATTATGTAGAAATTCTATCCTCAAGGAAGTGGAGCATAACTCCCCATCCTAAAATATGGGCTGTGCATAATAACTTTCTTCCAGAGTATGGTTTGGAAAGAGGGAAAAGAGAGTAACTTTAGGGTTGCCTGGGTGACTCAGTTGGTTTAATGTCTGACTCGACTTCAGCTCAGGTCTTCCCTGCATCTGGCTCCAAGCTGATAGGGAGCATCCTGCATGGGATTCTCTCCCTTTCCCTTTGGCCCTCCCCTCCCTCAAAATAAATAAATAAACTTAAAAAAGAAAGAGTAACTTTACAGTAGGGAATGACCAGCCCTACTTCAACCAGGTGGTCAAGGTGGAAGTCAACAGCCATAACTCATGTCGATACTAGGCACTCTTGCTTTTATGTGATAAAGTATGGCACTTTACTTCTGTGGACTTTTTGCCCAGAACAGACATCCCCAGTCTAATTATGAGAAAAAACATCAAGGAAATCTGATACTCTACAAAACACCTGACGCATACTCCTCAAAACTGTCAAGATGATCAAAAATAAGAACTGTCTGAGGAATTGTCACATCCAAGAGAAGCCTAAGGAGACATAGTGGCTAAATGTAATATGGTATTCTACATAGGATGGTGGAACAACAAAAGGGCATTAGGTAAAAACTACAGTCATCTGAAGAAAGCATGGACTTTAGTTAATAATGCATCAATATTAGATAATTGTAGCAAGTATACCATTTTAATGTATGACACTAATGATAGGGGAAACTGGGTGTGAGGTATATGAGAACTCTCTGTACTTTCTTTGCAATTTTTCTGTAAATGTAAACTGGTCTAAATGAATTACATTCATTATTTAAAGAATGAATTTTAAGAACGAGACCTGACCTCTAGTCTCTCAGATAAAGATATTTATTGTATGCATTTCTTGCCTGTCTTATAAGCATCTTCTGTTACCCCAGGTTTCATTAAACATTATAGCCTGTGCTATGAGGGGTTTAAGGGACACGCCCTTGGGGCCCACAGGGAGTGGTAAGCAAATACATGAAGAGCTGGGTACCCCATAGAAAGCCTAGGCAAGACTAAAGGGAAAGAGCAGGCCAGAATGATGGGTGACCAGCAAAAGTTAGGACACATGCAGCCTGGTCACATTCCCTGGGAATCAACAAAAAGGTTGCATAGGTCAAAGGTGCCCAGGTCAAAGGTATGGGTGGACCCTCATAATGAGAATGGTTGGATTTTTTTTTATTACTGTGCAATATTGATGTTTATTTTAATCCTTTCTATCTTGTAACTTTCATTCTTGCAAGTGCCTGCAAGGTAGACACTACAGAATGAAGGTAAAGGCTCACTGTTATTATCTGGTAACAAAGATTATTGATAAAACCTGTTTATCTTCTGCCTTCTTATTCTTGTCCAAATGTACTATCTCTGTGATAGTCACATGCTTGTCTTAGCCACTTCAGTACACACAAAGATAGTATTCACTGTCAGTCATGTCATCTTTAAATATAAAGAAAAATACCATTGATTGATTGATTGATTTAAATAATTTATTGTCAAGTTAGCTAACATACAGTGTATACAGTGTAGTCTGGCTTTGGGAATAGATTCCCGTGATTCATCCCTTACATACACCCAGTGCTCATCCCAACAAGTGCCCTCCTCAGTGCCCATCACCCATTTTTCCTGCCCCTCCCCCATCAACCCTCAGTTTGTTCTCTGTATTTAAGAGTCTCTTATGGTTTGCCTCCCTGTCTGTAACTCATTTTTCTTTCCTTTCCCCTATGGTCTTCTGTTAAGTTTCTCAAATTCCACATATGGGTGAAAACATATGATATCTGTCTTTGTCTGACTGACTCATTTCATTTAGCAGAAGGCCATCCAGTTCCAACCACATTGTTGCCAATGTCAAGATTGCATTCTTTTGTGAAGAAATGGGCAGAAGACACGAATAGACACTTTTCCAAAGAAGACATCTAGATGGCTAACAGACACATGAAAAGATGCTCAATATCGCTCATCATCAGGGAAATACAAATCAAAACCACACTGAGATACTACCTCGCACCGGTCAGAGTGGCTAAAATTAACAACTCAGGAAAAAACAGATGTTAGCAAGGATATGGAGAAAGGGGAACACTCTTGCACTGTTGGTGGGAATGCAAACTAGTGCAGCCATTATGGAAAATAGTGTGAAGGTTTTTCAAAACGTTAAAAATAGAATTACCATATTACCCAGCAATGGCACTACTAGGAATTTATCAAAAAGATACAAGATTGATGATTTATATGGTACATGTCCCCCAATGTTTACAGAAGTGCTGTCAACAATAGCCAAGTTGTGGAAAGAGCCCAAATGCCCATCAATTGATGAATGGATAAAGAAGATGTGGTGTGTACACACACACACACACACACACACACACTGGAATGCTACTTGGCAATGAAAAAGAACAGTTGGAGTCTATGAAAATGGGAGAGTATAAGCACCATGAGGACAAAAATTCATGTCTTCTGTTCATTGTTGTGTCTCCAGCACCCCGAAGAGTGTTTGGCACATAGTAATGCTCAATAAATATCTGTTAAATGAATAAATGAAATGAGAAAACTTCCGAAGCCACCTTTCCCTCCCCTTCTAATAGCTCCCTGGAATGGGCAATAGACAAGAACAGAATTATGTGTACAGGTTGTGCAAGTGTGTGTGTATGTGTTGAGAGATGAAGGATAAAACCTTAATAAATGTGATGAAATCAGAATTCTATACCTTTTGGTAACACTGCCTACATAATTCTCACTGACATCTGACATCTCAAAAGAGCCTAGCTATTTAATTTTGACAAAATGACTCATCCCAGAATGAAAGTTTTCCTATAACCATAAATGATATATTGGGAAAAATATTTTTTTCTCATCACTGTGAATGACAAAGATTACTTTTTAGGTTTATAATGTCTACGGAAGGTGTCACTCATATTTTATTCAGTATGAATTGGATTGTCAGTGAATGATATTTTCTTGAAGCTTTGAACTGTATCTCTGGTGTCAAATCATCAGTCACCTGCAGGAAGCTATTCCAGAATTGTTCCAAAGGAAACATATCGTTTAACCCAGCCTCAATAATTCAAGTAAACTTGCCATTTGGGGCATGCTCAGAGGATTGCATTGCCCTGATGGTGATAATGTTCTATAGAAGGTAATTATTGAAATGGTGGTAAAGACTCAGGGTTGATTGTGTAGTCAACAATTGTGTCAGTAATCAATGATTTTTGTGAATGGGATGGATTGACTGGTAATTATAAAAGTTGGTGATAATATTCAGTAATCAGATCATAAAATGCCATCTTAGATGTCATCCAGCAGACATTCTGGCTCAGTACGTCAAGAGAAGTAGTCTATTATAATTGTTAAGAATGGGGGTTGGAGAACTATGGCCCAGGAGGTCAAATAGGCTCACCACCTGATTTTGTAAATAAAGTTTTATTGGAACATAGCTATGCCCATTTACGTAGGACTTTTCTATGTCTGCTTTTGTGCTACAACAGCAGACTTGAGTAGATACAATAGAGACTGTATGGCCTGCAAAGCCAAAGTATTTACTATCTGGCCCTTTACAAAGGGCCTGATCCCTGGTTGAAACCATAGGTTTTAGAGACTTAGGCAGATCTGTGGTCCAATCTAGGTCCTGCCTTTTAGGAACTGAATGAATTTGGACAAGTCACTTAACGTCTTTGAGTTTGGGGTTTCTCATCTCTACCATGTGGTCAGTAATACTGGCCCTTTATTTTTCACCTGCAATTCATCTCCGCCCTCGAAATTTTTTTTTTTATAAACTAAAAAAGAAAAATAATTATTGTAAAGACAGAGGGAGGTGGTAAATTTTGGTGCCAAAATTCATTTGGTGACAAAACCTGAAGTGAACTGACATAAAACTATTTCTAATCTATTTCTAATTATCTACCTATCATCGAAAAATCTATGTACCCATCACCTAATCAGTCTATATCATATTAATCAGAGGACACTAACAGATATATCAGTACTTCCAAATCTTAGTGGCTTAGCACCTTATCATCTCACTTGTCACTCACACACAGTGAAATAAAGAGGAGAGGGGGCTCTGTTCCATGCAGTCCTTCTGAGATCTGAGCTCCTTCCCCTTTGTTGCAAAGCCAACTGAAATATGTGACCTCATAGTCCCCACAGATGGGAAAAGAGGAAGGCGATGTGGTCACTTCCACCCATATCCCATTGTTAAAATCTCAGTCATGGCTCCACCTACTTGGAGGACAGCCTGGGATTGTGGCCTACCGGTGTGATCAGAAGCACATGGACTTTGGTCGTCAGTAGCAGTCTCTGCCATGTTTATCATTTATCATATTTTCGCTGCACAAACATTACACATGTGATTATAGCACCCTGCAGACCCTGCTGGAGACATTAAATAATATGGAACAGTATATGCCTGGCATTACCTGACTAAATCTGAAAGGCTCCGAATGATAAAACTCAGCTGGCTTTGAGGATTTCAGATGACGGACTGGAGATCTACATGATACCTCTCTGCTAGGACAGCATAGTTGCTAAGAGATGCATTCTGGGACCAGATTGCCTTGATTTTGAATCCTGGCTCTCCTACTTTCTAGCTGTGTGACCTTGGGCAGGCTGCTTAACTTCTTTGTTCATCCCTTTCCTCATATGCTAAAAAAGGAGATAATAATACCTATGAAAATGAAGTTAGTATATGTAACACAGCCAGCACAGTTGCCTGACTTATATAAGCTCAAATGAGTTCTAAGCAAGAGTCAGTTATTATTACTATATGCAGCTATTATTATTGTTAATGCCATTTTTAAATAGTATAGTAACTGACACACGGTAAGTGCTTATCATATAATTAGCTGTGGAACGATCTTTCGTAGCATCATGGAAAGAACAACCGTCTACCTTTGATTGAATATGTTCAATGACATGATTATTGTTTAACAAGATGACCAGTGTAATTATTAATTAATTGGCTTTGTTAGAAAAATTTCCTGTGTAATAACTGCTATGGCTAACATCTAATAAATATAGAGCATGAATTTGGTGCCAGGCACTAAGCCAAGCCCTTTACTGACATTATTACTTTTTCATGTTCATACTCCCCTATAAAGTAGCTTTGCTTGCTGGTATTTGACAGAGATGAACACTAAGGCCTACAGAGTTTATTTTACTTATTTATTTATTTTAAAAATATTTATCTTGAAAGAGAGAGGGAGAGAGAGAGAACACAAGCGGGAAATGGGTAGAGAGAGAGGGAGACAGAGAATCCCAGCTGCACGCTGTCAGCACAGAGACTGATGAGGGGCTCAAACTCACAAACCTTGAGACCATGACCTGAGCTGAAGCCGAGAGTTGGACACGTAACCAACTGAGCCACCTAGGTGCCCCAAGGCCCAGAGAGTTTAAACACTCAGCCTGGGATCTGACAGCCACTGAATGGCAAAAAGAGGATTGGACCAATTCACAGCTAGGTCCAGATGCTATCCCCCTCCCACATCTCATTCACTCTGTCCTTTGGGTTTAAGCAAATTCAGTAGAAAACTTCTTTTCTCTTTATTACAGAATCAGAATGGTCTCTGCTCTGCCTCCCAGAATGCCACTGCTACTCAAAATACATTCATTGCTGAATCATTTCTGTTGTCTAGAGACTTTCCAGGTAGCTGATCAATTGAAGAAAAATAATTACAATAGCCTGGTGTTAAATTTGATTTTGGTTTAACATTTATTGATTCAGCCATTAGTTTGTTCTTAAAGGAAAAGACATATTACCAACACACTTATAATATATATTCATTGCAACTAATTTCCAAATTATAATCAACATTCATCACAATTACCAGCATTTTACATAAATATTATAATAGCAATGTTGTGCACAGTCCCATATCATTAACACCAGACTAAATTTACATGTGAAATTGGATACAACATGCTATAGGTAATTGATTGTACATTTCTGATATGTAAGTAACTTTGAGTAATGAAATCGTTAGTATTTTTTGCCCTACTCAGTTTTTGCAAACTCATTTTGATTTCATTAGGTGAGCGGGAGCCATTGCCTTCTATATTATCGCTAAACTAAGGCTGCACCAGAATGAATCTTGGTGAAGTGTCGCAAATGCTAACACGAGATTATCATGGGGTGATCCTAAGCTGCCATCCACGGAAGAAATGTTACAGACGCTGTCCATGACATTGTCACATGTCTCCCACATGCTCAGCTACTGCTGTCTTCTACTCTTCTCCTGGTTGTGATATTTCTTGGTTAAGTTACAATAGATGACATGTTGAGTTTCCTGGCCCAGGGTCTTCATTCTTGGTGCACTCAGTTTAGCACAAGTACCTAGTATTATTTGAGGAGGCACTTTGCTCCCCTGAGAACTCTGCCCCTGACTCCATTGACTGAGTGCTATCTCTGAAGGCGGTGCTTTCTTCTTTCATCCTGATTCCACAAAGTCCTTGCTCCCAGATAGCTGGCGATGCCCACATTGACTTTCCCCCTTCTAAACATGACAGATTTTGTTGAAATGTAAGTCTACCAATTTTATTTTGGTATCTCTTGAACTCATCTCTTCCTTATCTCCAATGCCTTAACTGTAGTTTGGGCTTACATCAGCTCCAGCCAGGATTCTTGGATTATAGAGCTAAGTGAACTTCTTGTTTCTGGGAACATAGCCCTGATCCCGTAACTTCGCAGCTGAAAATTCCTCAAGGACTCCTCACCTCCCACAAGAGAATCCAGCCTCCTTAGCCTCCTGCCTCTGCCTCCTCATCCAGTTTTCCTTTTTGGGCCTTTTCCTTTGTATTCTAACTTCTAGGTGATTTACAGTTGCTTCCCCTTCATTCCCAGGCCTCTGTCTCTGCCTCTGCCTTACTCCCTGCTTCTTCCCATTCTGAGCCCTTATTCTATTAACCAGCTTGTGCTTGTCCTTTACACCTGATTCATCAAGTCCACAGCCAGGCTTCCTTGACACAGCCTTATCAGTAACTTTCCTTATTGATTTCATTCATCACCTGCTTTCCTTTAACATGGCACTCACTGAAAATTTCTGCTCATATGTAAGATGCACCGCCCTCTACTCCCCAAAAGTGTACCACTCCCAATTACCTTGTTTCTGTTATATATATTAATGATTTTCCATCCAATTCCAATGTAGGTGTGTGTGTGTGTGTGTGTGTGTGCAATTTCTCCATACCACCAAACAATTCTTTAACACCAGCTGGGTGTCCTACTACGTGACTCAATTCTGACCCTTTCTACCTGGAGATATAACCAGATCCCACAGGTTAAGGGCTCAGTCCTACAAGACTGACCTCCCCCCCAGTTCAGATGCTAAATGCAAGTCCAGGTGTCATCTGTGCTTCTGACTGATGGTGTTTGGAAAAGATAAACAAAACTGACAAACTCATAGCCAGGTTAAGAAAAAAAGAGAAAGACTCAATACAAAAAATCAGAAATGAAAGGGGAAACATTACAACGAATGCTACAGAAATGAAAAGAATCATAAGAGACTACTATGAACAGTAGACTGGATGGCCTAGAAAAAATGGATAAGCTCCTAGAAACATACAACTTGCTAAGACTGAATCATAAGAAATAGAAAGTCTGAACAGACCTATAACAAGGAGATTGATCAGTAATCAAAAATCTCTCAACAAAGAAAAACCCAGGACCACATGGCTAAACTGGTCAATTCTGCCAGACATTTAAAGAACTAATACCAGTCCTTTTCAAACTTTCCAAAAAATTGAAGAGGAAGGAATATTTCCAAACTCATTTATGTGGCCAGCAGTACCCTGGAACCAAAACTGGACAAAGATATCACAAGAAAAGAAAACTACAGGCCAATATTCTTGATAAATATACATGCAAAATCATCAACAAATTCTAGCAAACTGAATCTAACAGCATATTAAAAGGATCATACAACATGTCCAAATAATATTTATCCCTTGGATGGAAAGATGGTTCAACATATAAAAGTCAGTTAATGTGATATAACACAGTAACGGAATAAAAAGGAAAATCACACGATCATCTCAATAGATGCAGAAAAAGCATCTGACAAATTTTAACCCTCTTTCATCATAAAAAGAAAAAAAAAAACCTCTCAATGAACCAGGAATAGAAGGAAAGTATCTCCATATAATAAATAAATGTATGACAAGCCCAGAGCTAACATAACGCTCAATGATGAAAAACTGAAAGCTTTCCTCCTGAGATCAGGAGCAAAGGAAGGATGTCCAATATTGACACTTCTATTCAGTATAGTATTGGAAGCCCTAGCCACAGAAATTAGGCAAAAAAAAAAAAAAAAAAAAAAAAAAAAGAAATCGGATGACTTGATATTATATAAAGAAAATCCTAAAGATCACACTAAAAAACTTTTAGAACTAATAAATTCAGTAAAGTTGCAAGATACAAAACACATACAAAAATAAGTTGTGTTTCTATACACCAACAATTTCTGAGGAGGAAATTAGGAACAATCTCATTTATAATAGCATCGAAAAGAATCAAAAAGAATATAATAAAAAAATAGGAAATAATAGAATAAGCTTAATTTTGTGAAAATATTCATACTACCCAAAGTTATATGCAGATTCAATGCAACCCTATCAAAATACCAAGTGGTACTTTTTACAGAAATAGAAATAAACAATTCATATGGGACCACAAAAGACCATAAATATCCAAATCAATACTAAGAAAGAACAGGGCTGGAGGCATCACAATTCCTGATTTCAAAGTATGTTACAAAGTTATACTAATGAAAACAGTATGGTACTGGCACAGAGACAGACATATAGACCAAGGAACAGAATAGGAAGCTTAGAAATACATCCATGGGTACACAGTCAACGGATAATTGACAGGGTGCGAAGAATACACAATGGGGAAAGGAAAGCGTAGTTTCTTCAACAAATAGTATTAGGAAAACTGAATATCCACACTGAAAAAAATGAAATTCCATCCTTACCCAATCCTATACACAATGATCAATTCAAAATGGACTGAGGACTTAAACATAAGACCTGAAACCATAAAACCCATAGAAGTAATAAACACAGTGGAAAGATTTCATGTTATTGGTCTTGGCAATGATTTCATGACTATGATTCTAAAAGCACAGGCAAAAAAAGTAAATAAACAAGTGATATGACATCAAACTAAAAGCTTCTGAGCCTCAAAGGAAACAATCAATGGACCGAAAAAGCAACATACACAATGAGAGAAAATATTTGGAAACCATGTATCTGATAAAGGGTTATCGCCAAAATATATAAGAATCTATTCCTTCATCTCTAGTAAGCATCTAACAACCCAGTAAAAAAATGGGCTGAAGATTTGAACATACATTTCTCTGAAGATATACAGATGGCCACCAGGTATGTGAAAGAATGCCTACCATCACCAATCATCAGGGAAATGCGAATAAAAAACACAATGAGATATCACCTCACACCTATCAGGACGGCTATTATCAAACAAATGAAAGACAAGAGGTGTTGATGAGGATGTGGAGAAATCAGAACACTTACATACTCTTGGTGGGAATGCACAGCTGCGAAGCCACTATATGGAAACCAGTATGGTGATTCCTCAAAAAATTAAAAATATAAATGCCATGCAATCCCACTTCTGGGTATTTACCCAAAAGTATTGATATCAAGATCTTGAAGAGATACTAGAGTCCCATAGTCATTGTGGTTCTATTCACGATAGCCAAGATGTGGAAGCAACATACATGTCCGTAGATGAATGAATAGATAAAGAAAATGTGGTTTATACATGCAATGAAATGTATTATCCTTAAAAAGAAAAAAAGTCTGTAGTATGCAACAACATGGATGAAACTGGGGTCATGCTGAGTGAAAGAAGCCATCACAGAAAGACAAATATTGTATGAATCCACTTATATGAGGTATCTAAAATAGTCAAATTCATAGAATGGAAGAGCGGAATGGTGGTTGCCAGGGACTAAGACAGGGGGAAATGGGGAGTTACTTGCTGACTGACATAAAGTTTCAGTTAAGCAAAATGAATAAGTTCTAGAGATCTGCTGTACAACATTGTACCTATAGTCAACAATAATGTAATATACTCTTAAAATTTTGTTCAGAGGATAGATCTCATGCTCAATATTTTATAATAATAATAATAATAATAAATAGAAGTCTCAAAAAGCAAAAAAAGTTATTAAACCACCAAATTCAAAATTTCCCAGGAAATAAGACCAAATTTCTTTCAGTGTGTCTAAAGTCAAATCATATACATATATATACATATATATATTCATATATACATTATATATATACATACATATATATATGTGTGTGTGTGTGTGTATGTATATATATATATATATATAAATTCTAAGACTTACCTCAAAACTCACAGCTCCATTGTGGTCCGTATCAAATGCATTAAACAGAAAATGCGCGTATGTTGTAGAGTCTGAAATGTTGAAAAGGGAGTATCGTTAATGCAGCAAGCACTTCAATATCCTACAGAAGACTGGCCTAGCATGCCCAAGGCTCCTTCTATTTGGAAAAATTTGCTCTGTCTCCTCTACTTGTGCTTTCTTCCCAGCTGCCCACCTTCTTCCAGTAGCGGATTGTGATTTGAGATTCATGGGAGTCAGCTCTCCACCACTCAGGGCACTGATGATACACATTCTCTGTAAGTCTCTGGCTGAAAATGCTCTGAACACATGGGAGTCTTGGGTGTATTCCCGGCACTAAGATGAGTAGGTGGTGTGAGGGCGAAGGGAGATGTGTCTGAAAATTGTTAAGTGCTCGTCAGGGGCTACGTCTACAAGTAAAATGATAAAGATACTAATAGTGAGACGCACGTGAGTTGGTATTTTTAGTGTTGTTATTGTGAATGTGTTCATCAGTTTTACAACTCAGATAAAGAAGGGACTCAGAGAGGTTGAGAAACTCGCCTAATATCAGGCAGTCGATTAAGGAGCAACGTGAGACACAACCGAGTCCTTCTGACTGGAAAATCAGGCTAACCCATGGCCAGTGAAGTGTCCTGATGAACTGGGCGGTTTCTGTGGCCACCGTGGGAGTGAGTGGTGCTGAGGGGCCCTGGGCCCTGGGTGGGATTCACGGCTCTGGGACAGTCAGTCCCCCCAGCACCTCACAAGGTTGCCTGACAACTCTGAAGTACTCTGAAATCCAGTGTTTCCACTTAGCTTGCTTCTAGTGGGTTTTCCGTCTAATTTTTCCTTCTTCCCCTTCTACTTTTTCTCTGTTGTCTCCCTTCAGAGCTTTCTGCTGTTCGTGGTAAAATTATATTTTTTCTTACTGTTTTCTTTTCTTAGTGCAGTTTTAATTTTTCAGTGCTTCTGTGTTTGACCCTTGATCAAATTTACTTGATTATTTTAAATGTTTCATCTCATGGTTTTAGCTTTTCCCTTAACCTTTTTTATATTAAAAAAAAAAAGTTGTAACCTTTAAGCTCATTGGCTCTAGCTTTTTTATCTTCTGTTTAAAATCTCCACTCTTTCTATTTTATAACTTCTAACCTTTATTTTTACTGGGCTTGAACAAAACTTCTATTCACCTTTTCCTTTATAAATTGCTTTTCTAAAAGCAGGTCTCAAGCACCCATGGCCCACTTATGGATGGTTTATCGTGAATGCTTCACCCAGCGGTAAATGCTATGGAAGCTCATATCTTTCATAAGGTAGACGGTACACTGCCTCAGTTTCTCAAAATGATGGTGGCGTTTTCTTTTGCCTCTTACCTTTAAACACAATACGAAAAACCACTTATTTTAGAACATATGAATCATCAACACAGTTTTCTATGAACTAAGCCAGGACCAAAAATTGGTTCTAAATAGTATGTCCCATCATTGTATCTCGAGTGGATATTCACATAGTATTGATGAGTTGCAGAAAGAAATCCTTTTGAATATGGATTATAACCAAAGGTTCGGTTCTAATCAATTTAGTGCCATTGCTAGGAAGTTCCATGATAGAGTTATCAAGAACTGACAGCCCATTTTTTATTTACAAAGTTGTTTCGCTCTCCACGGTTCTTTGACACAGACTTCTTGAACTATTTAGTGTCCTATGGTGACACAAGTTGACAGGTGGTGTGTTAAACTTACTTTCGGGGGAGAGAGAAAGAGGTTCTGTATATTTTATAACGAGCTTCATTAAGCAGGTCTCCTGGTATCCTGTTTAGACAATCAGGGTAAATGCTTTTACCTTAGCAAGCAGAAGTCAACGTGAATAATGGTTCAAAACAAACGATGTTGGCAATTTTTTTTTAATTAAAAAAAGAAGCTATCATGAACATACAATTATTAGCCTTCTTCTTAAATGGGGTCACTCTAGCTTTAAAGCCTGACACGTGGGACATACAGTCTCGAGGTTTGCTCTGATGTGGTACAGGGGACTCCTTGTTCCTCTAAATGTACTTTGGCTGGTTTTCCAGCTCAGATATACCATGCAGACAGCAGTCATTACTACCGTAGTGAAGTCAGAGTGAAGTCAGGTTTGAATTTCAGGTCTCCCAAATATTAACCGCACGGCTTTGGGAAAGTTGTTTAACCTCTCTGGGACTCAGGGTCCTCATCTACAGAATAACCACACCAGTATGTACTTCATAGGGCCATCATAAAAAGATTAAATGAGATACCACCTGCAAAGTGCTTACAATCGTCCCAGGCACATAATAAATGTTCAATAAATAGTATCTGTTATAATTATCCTTTCAAAGCCACCTGAAAGAAATATGAATAATTTTTTTACAGATATAGTACATTTCCACCTGAAGAAGTTCTTGTGTTCTTGTGAAATCTCTACTGCGTGTCTAGGTGACTGACATTCTAATCTGATGCAACTTCACACTCTATAAAGACCAATAGAAGCAAGTGTGTCATGAAGGGCGTTGCAGCTTCTGATGGAGTTTGGATTTTTTCTGACAGGCATTTGGCGATTGTGAAAGTTTCTGAAGAAGGGGAGTGATGTTCTGAGCTTTGACTAGACAAGAGGAAGGATCTGAGGCACTGGGAGCATCTGGCTGGGCACAGAGGTGGATGAATGAAGAAAAGGGACGCTGTCCACAAAAACTTCTATGTCAACTTTCATCTTATTTTTTTTTAAGATTTAAAAAAAATCTTTTTTTTTTTTTTTTTTTTTTTTTTTTTTTTTTTTTTTTTACTTTATTTTGCAAGCAGGGGAAGGCAGAGAGAAAGGGAGAGAGAAAATCCCATGCAGGCTCTGTGCTGTCAGTGCAGAGCCCCACACGGGGCCTGATCCCACGAACATTGAGATTATGACCTGAGCCGAAATCAAAAGTCAGACACTTAACTGACTGAGCCACTCAGTCACCCCTTATTATTGTTCTTTTTGGGTAAATATTTCCTAAGATGGTGAATAACTGGCATCCTCGATTCTAGATTTCAGTGCAATTTGGGACTCAAAAGATGTAACATTGATCTCTCTTCTCTCCACATGACCTGATGGGCTTTCTTTGGCCACGTTTCCTTACAGATAACAAAAAAACTGTTACTGAGTTTGACATGTTGAGAATGCCTCAGTTTCTTTACAATCTTACTGGTGAAGTTGAAAAAATGCGGAAACTTTATAGTTGGGGGACAAAATTTAGGGATGCTTCGGATAGGAAGGTATCCTGGATTCTATGTAGTTATCTACATTTAACAAAGGTAGGAACAGGTACCGTTAGTAACTTAGCTACGGTCACCTAGTTAGTTAATGCTAGAGTTGGTAACGACATCAAGACATTCCAACACGAATTCTGAGAAACAAAGGATGTTAGGAAGAATAAAGGATGCTAGAAAGAAAGCTGAAGACTCCTTTGTTCCACATTTTATAGATGTCTTAAAAGTATTGTTCTACAATTTACAGAGGAACAACCTGGGGCCCAGAGAAATACACCATTTGAGTCATATGCCTTGGTGGTGACTCAGTCTATCCACAAACCCAGGACTCAACTTAGTCTAGTGAATTTAACCCAACTATTTCCAGACCACACCGATAATACCAACTAACCCCTTGATTAAAAAAGCCATCAATGCACATACATTTCAGAGAATTTGAACAAATGCAGTTGGTTATCATGTTCCAGGTCTGTGGATTGAAATCAATCTGGTTGACTTTCTTCTTCCTACTATAAATCGCTACTCCCACTTGAATTCAAGCATAAGGTACAAAATTAGTTTAATGCATTTGAATATATGATTCATGCACTGTTACTGAGGTAAGGCAGCTTCGTATACATGAATAGTAGTTTCTGTTTAATAAGGCCTCTGTAAATCACCCTGAAAATTCTTAGAAATATTGTCCCAGGTACAAGAAGGATATGCAGTGAGTGGTGTTATTAAAAAAAAAAAATCTTTATACCTCTTGACCCCATCTAAGTGCCTCAAGAGCCTTGTATACAGTGACTGCTCAATAAATGTTTATTGGCTGAAGTCTTCAGACTGGAACTAATTCATCTGCTCCTTCTATAGCTATCAGGTGCCTGGTATAGGCAGAGTAAGTGCAAAATCTCCACTACATGAGGAGGAGTAGCCCAGGAAACTGAACTTTTCATGAGCTTTTAGAATGCTCCGTGAGCTGAGAGCTTCCCAAAGCTTCCACTGTACATGGAGTCGAAAAGGCATTGCTGTAACAAGACCAGTAACAGCTCCAACCAGCCATCCGTTTCCTCTCAGCTTGGTTTATAGGGGGCCCACTTTATTCCCCACAAACAAGCGGCTTCCGTTCAGGTCAGTTGTGCCGACATCCAGAGCACCACACCAGTTGTGCTTGGAAAGCCATCTGGCTAAGCAGTAGAGAAAACTGGGAGCCTGACACAATACAAATTGTAGCAGGTTCTGTGGATAAGACAAAGTATTTTCCTGGAGGAAACGGTGAGACGTTGTGATTTATGGACCCATCATTGTTAGCGCTCATAAGGAGAAACCTGCTGCTTTTAGACCAAAATACATGGCTCTATAGAACCGTGAGCATGGCCATAACATGAATTTGTCTGCCATCAGAGATTATGTTCTTCCTCGGGACATTTCCCTTTTTCTAGCCGCGCTGCAAGACACAATTTGCATTGCGGTGTTAATTTCTTAGATTGTAAGTCATGATTCTTCAAGATATGTCACTTCCTTCAGTAATGGCTGGTACTTTTAGATTTATCCATTCAATTAACATGAGTAATCAAAGAATTTTTAAGAAAGCAAAAGTGATTTTTCCTCAAATCCCTTTAGATTTGGTAAGAAGAATCATTTGCAAAGGATTGTGCTTAAGTAGATGTTCTCCAATGCCAAAATGCTATTTTTCAAATAAAGATAAATTTTTAATGTGGAACTCTATCCTATTTGTAGCATGTAATAACTTTTCATTTGAGATAATAAAAAGTAAAGACTTCCTTTTGTGCTTGGTGCTTTGATATTACTGTTCATCAATATGCGGACAGACACTTAGATATAATGTAAACATGATTTTTCTTCAAAAACTCCATGGTTTTTAAATAACTTATAAATATGTTAATGAAATGATATTCCGAGTTCTTTGTTAATGCAGACAATGGGCCCATTGCAATCTAGGCATCCAGCCCCACGACCAATAGCTGTCTGTGGGTTGTTACTAATGAGAAGGGGTAAGGGGACTGGTCCCGATGAGAGATCCAAATTCATGTAATAACAGGTCACCTTGTGTTTTCTCAGAATTCTAATTTAATTCTTTTTAAAGGGCCATCTTAAATGAAAATGTCTATTTTGACAATTCATGCGTAAAATTGTTTTTAACCCCCTAAAATATCGAAAACCAAAAGAGAATCTAATTTGTGTCTGAAAAGAGCTAATATTTAAGTGTTCTATACTTTCAAAATGCCTTTTACAAGTATTCTTCCATTGTCCCTTTACAGCTACCATTTGAGATGCACGTCATTCATTCATTCATTCATGCATCATTCATGCAATCATCCCTGCACGTTTTCTCTTATTTATACTATATGTGTCAAGGGTGATTACTTGTCAGTCACTGTCCCACCACCCGTGGATATGACAGCAAATAAAACACAAAACCCTTTGGTCCCTCTTACTAGTGGGGAAAGAGACAATAAACAGCAACAAGAATAGGTAAAATATGTATTATTAGGTGTTCTTGAGTGCTAAAGAGAAACATAAAGCCGGCGTGGAGAGAATTTAAGGGGTTGTGGTTTATGATAGGGTGGCTAGGGAAAGTCTTGCTGAGAAGGTTGCATTTGATTTTTTTTTAATGTTTTTTTTTTTGTTTGTTTGTTTTTGTTTTGTTTTTGAGAGAGAGAGAGAGGGAGACAGGCAGACAGAGCATGAGCAGGGGAGGGGCACAGACAGAGGGAGACACAGAATCTGAAGCAGGCTCCGGGCTCCGAGCTGTCAGCACAGAGCCCCACCTGGGGCTTGAAGTCCTGAACCCGAGATCATGACTTGAGCCAAAGTCGGATGCTTAACCAACTGAGCTACCCAGGCGCCCCAAGAAGATTGCATTTGAATAAAAGCAAAGGTGGTGGGACATTGAGATGGAAAAATAATCCCAGGCAGAGGGACTAACAAATTCAAAAACCCTGAGGCAGCAGCATGACTGGTGTGCGGCAGGGACAGCAAGGAAGCCAGTGTGGCTGGAACATAGTGAGTCCTTTAAGGGGTGTGGGATGAAGGATGAGGCAGAGAGGGAGCAGGAGACCAGGGATTACAACTTGTGGACCACTGTACAGGCTGCGGCTTAGGCTCTGATGCGACGGAAGGTTCCGAGTAGAGCAGTGACCAGAGCTGGTTTATGCTGAACAGGATTACTCCGGGTCATGTTAGGAACCCCCCCTGCTGGGGGAGCCAGAAAGAGTCAGAATCAGAGACTAGTTTAGAAACTATTGCAGTTACCTTGGCATGAGATGATGGAGCTCCTTTAAGCGGGAAGCAATAAAAGATGATGACAAGGAAATGGATGAACTTCTCTGCACCTTGGTTTCCACATTTATCAAGAAGGCAGAGTCACAGCTAGGGGAGTTGGGAGGTGGGCGCAGTGCATGCCAGGGTCAGGCATGTGTTCGACGCCTCACAGATGGTAACTACTTCAGCCTAGGTCGGTTTACCTGGAGAGATTCCTTTCTATTTCCTCCCTGTCCATCAGCTGGTGTGGTTGTGCCTGAAGGTGCTCTTGTAATGCTAGGATTTGAAGCCTAACCTTCCCTGTACACCTTACGTCAACATTTCCCATCTGCTCCATTAAACTAGAACATTCTTTTGGACAGGTACCACACCTTATTCCTCTTACGTTACCAGCACCTAACACATAGCTGGGCACACAAGAGACTGTGTAACAAGTTTGACCAGGCCTCCTGTTGAATGACCAAAGGAGAACCTGCAAGGTCAAATGGCAAATAGTTTCCCACTCATCCCTAACACATATGTGTTATCATTATGCTTTCCTTGTTTATTTTCCATTTAAAATAATATTTAGAGGTGTGCGTGGGTGGCTCAGTCAGTTGAACATCCAACTCCTGATCTTGGCTTGGGTCATGACCTCAGGTCGTGGGATGGATCCCCGCAAAGGCTCTGCACTGAGTGTGGAGTCTGCTTGGGATTCTCTATCCCTCTCCCTTTGCCCCTCCCCCCTCTCTAATAATGATAATAACAACAACTATGTTATTATTACTATTATTTAGAGTGATATTAATTTTCTCAGATGTAGGGAGAGAGGTGATAGTAAGAGGTCCTAAAAGAGAAAGGGCAGAAAGAACACTAGGTGAGGTTACAGAAAAATGTAGATTCTAAGCCATACCTGCCACTTAGTGAATGCATGACCCTGAGCAAACCATTTAGCTGCTCTAAAGCCCAGATTTCACATGTGAAAATGGATGATAATTATATTTGTCCTAATTTTCCGTGTGCAGAGAATCAAATGGTACCTATAACGCACATTAAAGAGCTTTGTGGCATTTCTAGGACCAAGCCATCGTAGTCCAAAAGTGCTTGTGCATTTGATAGCCATAGTCTGAGGCACACAGTAATACTACTTTCTACGTGCAACTGAAGAGTGAAATCCTGGATATTTGACAACTTGTAAGTAGCTCACTTTTATGATATATTGGAAATTATACGCACTCGTATGCTGTGTATTAACTCTTTTACATAGCCATTAAAAATGTAGAATCATGCCATAAAAGCTTAAACCATACTCAAGATTGCAAGCATAATTCTAATGGAGAGTATGTTAACAAGTCCACATTTGCACTTACCTCCCTGTGGAAAGAACTGTGAGTAAATCTCTTTGAAGGTTTCTTCATTAACAACACCACTGGGACATTCCTAAAGAAAGTCGTAGAGAAGCAATATGAGCAAAGTGTTCATAAAACTGATTTTTTGCACATTTTGAAACAGAACTCTCTTTGCTTTGCTGTGCAAAGCAGCACCAAGGAAGTTAACCACCCATCCATTTTTTTCAGAGGATAAAAGGACACAATAAATTTCTCTTTGTTCCAGTTCTCACAGAATGAAAAAAAATTACAGATGTAAAAATCTTTGCATATTATAAATATTAAAGCTGGTCTGACACATTAAAGAACACACTGCTGCTTTTAAGAACACATACGCTTATTATCAACAAGGTAAGAGAAAATTACATTGTTTTTCCTAGAGCAATGATTGCAAGATGATTTGATATGCTCTTTGTTGGATTTTGGTGCTGTGTTCCTCTGGCAATTTGCTGGACCCACATAATCTGTAGTTCAGGGAGAAAATGGTGTGCTCCATTTGCTCTAAGATGACCCAAGCAGGAATGGTTCCTAATTTCTGTCAACAGTTTGTTCAGGAGTGCATAATAACATGGATTGTAACAAATGACCTTGAGTGAGACAGGACCTCAAGATATGTTTAATTTCTGGAGAGGAGGGTCTGAAAAGAGGTCTCAATGTAAAGATTTCCCTTTTTTGAGGGAGTTATTCAAGACTGATGGATACTGACCTTGGGAACTCTACTAATGTCAGATCACTGACCTGGTGGGACCAGAGGAAAAGGCTACCCTTCCCAGGGTAGATTAGGCATTTTCTACAAAAGGAACTAAAATCTAAAATATTAGAAGAGATCTGTGTGCTGAAAATGGGGACGAAATAAAGATCTTAAACAAAGATGAGGACAAAACTTCTTCCACTCTCTGGAGTTAAAGAATGGTCTGGTCAGGAATCTGATGTGTAGCGACCCCTCGAGCAGCGAACACTGACAATCATGTGATAATCTGACATCACGTCACATGTGGGATGTTAATTGTACATTGAATGTGTGGAAGTGAGAAGCTCTGTCCCATCTTTTTGAGCAGCTTCTCATGGACAGTCCTGTATTATCTGAGCTCCCTTGCTTTTGGACTCATGGTGCTCCTACGCTGCCTGGCTCTCCCCAGGATTCACGGGGGAGCATCAGAGGTGTGCTAACTTCCCTGGCTTTACACAGGAATATTCTGTGTACTTTAAATTTGACATTGTTCCTGGGATCCTCAAAAATCATCTGATGTGGTTTTAAAGCTTCTCTTAACCCTTAAAATCACTTTCCCCTCATGAATAAACTTGATTTATTAACTTGATCTTTCTTTATTCCAATGAGCCAGTTACAGCTGTAACGTGTTTTACATGAGAAGTTTTCTATTTTCTCTCATTCATTGGTTTGAAAGGTAGGGCCTTTGATATATGAACACAATTTAAAATAATGGTTTCAGTGTGAACTTGTGTTTACAGAGCTTGTCAATGCATATTTCTCCCATTTGAACGTTATAATAAACCTATAACTTAGGTATCTACATTCACTGAAGCAGAACTGGAGGTTCTGTGGTCAAGTTCCCTTTTAATCAGCTAGCCAATAGGGGAGCTGGAATGAGGGCTTGAGATTTTCCTGATTTTCCCACAAGATTTGGGATTAGATGACCCTTCTAAAAATAATCACCCCCAAGGACCTAAGAGGATTTGAGCAAAGAAAAGACAATCAAAAACGAATGAGAAGAGAAGCAAGTGAACTATTACAGTTAATTTTATGTGTCACCTTGTCTGGGTCATGATGCCCAAGTATTTGGTCAAACATTATTCTGGTTATTTCTGTGAGGGAATTTTGGATAAGATTTACAGTTAGATCAGCAAACTTTGAGTAAAGCAGATTGTCCTCCATAATCTGGGTGGGCCCCATATAATCAGCTGAAGGCCTAAATAGAAGAAAGTTGGAATGCCTGGGTGGCTCAGCTGGTTGAGCATCCAACTCTTGATTTTGGCTCAGGTCATGATTTCATGGTTCATGAGTTTGAGACCCACATCGGGGGCTCTCTTCTTCTCTCTCTGAACTCTCTCTCTCTCTCTCTCTCAAAATAAATAAATAAATAAATAAATAACTTAAAAAGAAGAAGAAAATCTAATCTGTTCTGAGCAAAAGGAAATCCTTCAGCACACTACTTTCTGACCTGATTTGCAACTTCGGCTTTTCTAGGTTCTATGGCAGACTGCCTTTGGACTCAAACTACAACTTTTTCCTGAGCCTCCAGCTTGTCTGCCTCCACCATCAGATTCTGAACTGGCTAAACCACCACAATCATGTGGGCCAATTACTTAAAATAAATCTCTTACTGTTTACATACACATCCCTTGCTTCAGCTTCTCTAGAGGATCCCAACTAAGATATAAATGAATGAACAATCAACGGCTACAACTACAAAAGGAAAAAGAAAATGGCGTGTATCTAGCTAATCACTCAAAAGTTTTGATTCAATGACTTTCAGTTGGCAGCAACAGAACCAATTTTAAGAGTAAATAAGCACCTTGCAGTCGGGTCCTCTGACACATGGAAATTGTCATTTGTTGGCTGTTTAACTCTGAGCCATCTGCTTGGGGTGGTAAGAAGAGAGCAAATAGATGGCTGTGCCACCAGGTGGCCAACTTGTGGAAGGTCCAGCTAGAAACCTACCTGGGAGGTAGACTCTTGCAAGAGATGAAGATGGAAAGTAAAGGGCCATCTGCCCTCAGCAAACTTGTCAGCTGCCTTTGATTGCTAGATGCATTCAGTAGATATATCTTATAACATGAAATCAAATTTAGAAATTGGCTGTCTCAGATTGTTTGTTTTATGTTCCATCACACGAATAAGTCAGAAAAACCCTCTCTGCCCTTTGAAAGCTCTTGGCCAAGTTTTTGGGTGGTCATTCTCACCAGGTGAATTTGTCTTTACCCATCTTGCATTCATTACATTAATTTACATCTTTAGCCAATACATATTGTATGCTGATTATTCTCACAGTTCTCAAGGAATTGGGGAAGCAGCAGTATAAACAAGTCAAAGGTCTTGCCCTCATGGGGCCTACATCAAAAAAAAAAAAAAGACAAAAGAGATAAAAGGAAATCCACAGAGTCAGGATCTTGTATTTGTTCTAAAGAGTTCTTATGGAAAAGCAATGCATTTTACGACCTTCAGGTGAGAATGATCAACTAACTTCTAGAGGGCCTTAGTGATTTACAAAATGGTGCAAACGATCTATTCTCTAACTTTTTCCTCATCTCTTTTGTGGAATGGTTTCTGCACAGAAGTAGTATCTCCACCTCTCCATCAAGAATAAATTTGATCAAGCAGTGTATACAACTAAATATATATGATCAACAATGCAGCTATATTAGTAGGTTAACTCTTGTGGCAAACAAGCCCCTAAATGTAACAAGTTTAAAAGAATGTGGTGTATTTCTTGATCATCTAACCATCTAACTTGATGGTTCTCTCCAGAATCTTTAAGGGACAGAGACTAATGGAATCTTGGCCATCTTCATGTGGCTTCTAAAGTCTGTGATTTTCTCATCCAGAAAGAGAAAACGATCATTGAGGAGTGTCTGTGGGAAGTGTTTATGGACTAGGTCTCTAAGTGCAGAGGGCTACGCATAATTTCCACTCTCATTTTGTTAGAAATCATTTAATGTCTACCCCAAACAACGAGACAAATCTCACGTGCCCATTCACAGATTTGGTGAATGGTTAGCAGTGTTTGTCTCAGAAGCTTATTTGAAAGATGCTCCATGGGGCACCTGGGTGACTCAGTCGGTAAAGCATCTGACTCTTGATTTCACCTCAGGTCATGATCTCGCAATTGGTGAGATTGAGCCCCAAATCAGGCTCTGCACTGACAGTGCATAGCCTCCTTGGGATTCTCTCTCTTTCCTCTCTCCCTGCCCCCAACCCCTGCTCTCTCTCAAAATAAATAAATAAACTTTAAAAAATGATTATTCTGTCAAAATGTGCTGTCCACAGAAAAAAATAAGGAAATAAAATAAAAATTGCCCATAATTATACTATTGTAAAGCTATTTTGGTCATTTATCTACATATATATTAATACGCCATACAAATAAAATTGGGATAATACAAGAATATACTTTGAATCTTATTATTTTTTTTAACTTAACAAAACATCCGGAACATTTTCCATGTCATTATTTTTAATGGCTGCATAATTATGTGTCCACTGAATTTCCCATATTGTTGGATATTGAGGGGATTTTAGCATTGGGGGACTATATAGGAATAATGATTTAATTAATATTTTAGCACATACATCTGATTGCACCTATGGTTCTTTTTTTATGAATAATCCAGAAGGAGAATCATGAGGCCAAAAGGTTTAAACCATTTTAAGGCTCTTCATATGAACAGCCATATTGCTTTCCAGAAAGACTGCATCAACATATACCACCACTGCTGGTTTAGGAGAAAGCTTCACATCTAGACAGGCTGCTGACCAGAATCACATGGAGATTTGGCATGCTCCAAATCCCACGACAAATAGCAATAATTTGCTTCCCTTGTGAATCTAATCATCATTCTGGAAAATACCAGAGGACATCAGGCATTTATACAGATCCCTCCGAGGGATAAAGGGATGTGTGTGTTTTTTGTGCAGATGAAGATGCACTTTTTTAAATTAATGTTTTTTTTAATTATAATTTTTCATTTTTTTTAACATTTTATTTTTGAGAGACAGAGACAGAGCACAGGGCAGGGAGGGGCAGAGAGAGCAAGGGAGACACAGAATTCAAGCAGGCTCCAGGCTCTGAGATGTCAGCACAGAGCCTGCCGTGGGGCTCGAACTCATGAGCTGTGAGATCATGACCTGAGCCGAAGATGGGACGCTCAACCGAATGAGCCACCCAGGCGCCCCGATGAGGATGCTTTAATGGCAATCTGCTGAACCACATTACCACAGTCATAACTATGTATCGAGCACATATTCAATGCCTTCTTACATACATTATTTCTTCTAACATTTTCACTAACCCTGAAAGGTGGTGATTAGAGATGAGGAAAGTGAAAGTTGAGAAATAACAATTAAGTAACTTGTTGGAGTCACAGTTTTACAGACTCATCCATTGGTTTATTCTTTCAACAAATAGTTATTTAGAACATTCTATGCCTCAGGCACTGTTCTAGGCACTGAGGAGTTTTAAAAAGTTCCAGTTTTGCTCTTATAGAATTTAAAGTTCAGTGGAATCAAACTCATATTTCCCTAACCTTTAATTGCGATGTTGTCTTGCCTTCTGGATTATTATCTTTTTTTTTCTACCAGGACTTAAGAAATGGCTTCTGGTGAGCCATCCATGTAAACACTTACTTTGGGAAGACGCACAGTGGTTTCTGTTCCCAGAGACCACCTATCATGGTTGTGTTGAAGGCAATACCATGTAAAAGGAAGCCATTCAATCAAAACTGGGGACATTGGTTACAAATATATATATATATATATATATATACGTATATATATATGTGTGTGTATATATATATGTATATATATACGTATATATGTATATATATATACGTATATATATGTATATATATATACACACACACACACACACATGTACACACGCACATACACACACACGTATATAGTGAATTACACTTTGTTTGATTTGTGGCAAATGTTGTGTTTCTCTTTTTTTGAGAAATCATTGCCTTTAGTCCAACAAGGGTCTGTATACCTTCCTCCTCACCATATACAAGTTACTCTAATTATGAATGGCTAGACACTAAAGTGCTCTGGAAAAAGTTCCAGTGTTTAGGACAGGTTAAATGAACTACTTCATCAAGTGTCAAGGAGCTAGAGTTTCCCGGCAGTTTCTGGCTGCCACATTAATCTGCTATGACCAGCGAGATGTTCCTTTATTGCTCCTTACACCCTTCACTATGATATGATCAGTATGCAATAAATGTAGATTGAGATTTTCTTAGCACATAACTGCCATACATTTGTCAGCTGGTGAAAAGACACTTGCCTTTTGGGGCCTTCCAGATGCATTCCTTGATGATCCATTTCAATTCCTTTGGATAGTGTCCTGATACACGTGAGGGCCCAAATCAGTTGCAAATGTATGATGAATATTTTGCTACTGCTAACGTCAATGCTAATGAGGTAGTGATTTTGATAACAATTAACATGATGATGATGGTGATGATGATAAGCAAATACATCCGAGCCCTTTCTATGTTCCAAGCATTGTATTAAATGCTTTATGCCTATAGATGCTAGCGTACCTCCATTTTTCAGATGAGCAAACACCCTTCGATACAAAGTGACCATTAGAAAATGGCAGATTAGTCTCTTGATCAGAATCCAGAAACGTGAATGTTTAGGCAACTTTAGAGAAAACCCAGTTCAGTGACTTCATTTTATTATTATTTTTTTAATTTTTATTTATTTTTGAGAGAGAAGGAGAGACCGAGTGTGAGCAGGGGAGGGCCAGAGAGAGAGAGGGAGACACAGAATCCTAAGCAGGCTCCAGGCTCTGAGCTGTCAGCAGAGAACCTGACACAAGGCTCGAACTCATGAACTGTGAGATCACCACCTGAGCCAGAGTCAGACGCTTAACTGACTGAGCCACCCAGGCGCCCCTCAATGGCTTCATTTTAAATGTGAGGAGATGAGGCTGAGGTTATAGGAATTGCCCATTAGCACACGGCAGGCTGCTGAGCCTTCTTGCGTCTGGGTTTCCTGAGGTCTAGGCTCCTGCATGGATTTCAGAAACCCCTTCATGTCCAAACAATAGCTGGCATGTTCTGCCTGGCAGTATTTAGAATAATCTAGTGAAATGCTTGTGCTTCTGGGCTCTGAACTTAAGTATAACTGGATTGAACTCATATTCTGCCACTGCAAAGCTATATAGCTTCGGATAAATGGTTTAGTCTGAGTCTCATTGCCCTCCCCTCTAATATGGGGATAACGATTGACATCAGAGAGCTGTTAAGAGAATTAATAAGATACTGTATGTTCTGTGATTATCTTAACGCCCTCTTTGTATATTTGCTCATTAAATAGGAGTCGTGAGTATGGTAGTAACAATCTCAAACTTGGTAAGCAGAACTCCATTACACACAGTCAGTGTAGCATCAGTGCAGAGATACCAGAGTTAACTGGTATTCATCAAAGTAGTTGAACCTAGTATAGTTCAGGTCTGACATAATGCAATGAGCCTATAGGGGCTCCTGAGTGGCTCAGTTGGTTAAGCGTCTGACTTCAGCCCAGGTCATGATCTCACAGTTTGTGGGATTGAGCCCCGCGTCGGGCTCTGTGCTGACAGCTCCGAACCAGGAGCCTGCTTTGGATTCTGTGTCTCCCTCTGTCTCGGCCCCTCGCCCGCTCTCAAAACTAAATAAACATTACAAAAATTTAAAAAATGTAATGCAATGAGCTTACAGAAAATATGAGTTATGTTTCCTCTTCTAGCACTATAAATTGAACCAACTCCAATATCATCAGGGTTCACCCTCAAGGGCAGGGAAATACTGCAACTGTAGATGACAGCTGAGAAGAATAAAGGCCACTATATTGGAAATAAATGTTAGTAGAACCCCAGCGAACTTTTATTCATTGATTTAGAGAAAAGTTGCCCCTAGACATACTTAGACGAGTACGTTAGAAATACAGCAGTCCATGAAACATGTTGGGAACGGTGATTTGGAAAGAGATCCATGCATGGATAGGAAATTGCTAAAGGAATTATTTTCTTTTTAAAAATTTTTAGGGGCTCCTGGGTGGCTTGGTCGGTTAAGAGTCTGACTTCAGCTCAGGTCATGATCTCACAGTCCGTGAGTTCGAGCCCCGCGTCAGGCTCTGTGCTGACAGCTCAGAGCCTGGAGCCTGTTTCAGATTCCGTGTCTCCCTCTCTCTCTGCCCCTCCCCTGTTCATGCTCTGTCTCTCTCTGTCTCAAATATAAATAAATGTTAAAAAAAATATATTAAAAAAAATTTTTTTTAAAAAAACGTGTATTTATTTTGAGAGGTAGAGTGCGAGCAGGGGAGGGGCAGAGAGAGAGGAAGACACAGAATCTGAAGCAGGCTCCAGGCTCCCAGCTGTCAGCACAGAGCCCAATGCGGGGCTCCAAGTCGCAAACCGTGAGATCATGACTTGAGGTAAAATCAGACACTTAACCGACTGAGCCACCCAGGTGCCCCTAAGCATCCATATGTTTCATCAACTCTCACAACTACTTCTGCTGCTAAGTAGAGTATAGTTGGTGGCGGCTGTGAGGTGCTTCCACTGAAAATCCTCAGTTTCTACCAACAGAAATGTCATGGCATCCTTGTTTTTTCCGACAGCTGTTCTTTCAGTTATTCTCCAGAGGAAGTCGACTGACACCTGTTTGAGAAGTAGCACCAGCAGACTGTGGACAGAATTACACAAACAGGACACAAAGGCTGGACACCGGACACTCAGATCAGAGAAAAGAAAGAGGAGGGCTCGTATCACTACCCAAATCAGGTGAGTCTCCATCCATCCATTCCTCTGGTAAGGAGAGCTGGCAGTTAAGTTGGCACTTCTTAGAGGAAGTTACCTTCTTAAGCAGTACACTTCCTGTTACCACACTTAACGTGACTGTGTGCAAGGTCAGAAGCAGAGACCAGCAAGCATCGGGACTCGTAGAAGGATTCGGGGCAACAACTCAGGAGAGACACAGAAAGGGAACAGCTGAAGCAGATAAGGCAAGGTGGACAAAATTTCATGTGTGGTAGACTCCAGGGCGATTGATCAACAAGTTCTTCCTGCTTCGGAACATGTGGAAAGATTGCATTTGATGGGCCCCTAATGGTTGGGTGGGACCACATGACACATTCTGTCCAATGAATGGAAAGGAGAACTGACACTGTGATATTGTAATTTATAATAAGAAATATATATCCAGTCTTTGTCCCTGGCACAGAGCTGCTAAAACCATTGGATTTTCCTAGGTTGAGAGAGATTAAAGTCTCTCCTATTATGTTAAGAGGTGACTTCTGGACCCCACCTGACAATGGGGGCTGGTCGCCCTGGGAGCCAGCCATATGATTAGAAGGTTGGAACTTTCACTTCCACATGTCTGACATCTGGGGAAGGAAGAGGGGCTAAAGGTTGGGTATAATCACCAATGACCAATGATTTTTTCAATTGTGCCTATGTAACGAAGCCTCCCTAAAACCCCCAAAGGACAAAGATCAGAGAACTGGGTTAGTGAGCATATGGAGATTTGGGGAGAGTGGCATGCTTGGAGCTGGCATGGAAACTGTCCTATGCATCTCTTCTGCCTGGCTGTTCAAATTAAGTTGGATTGTAGAACACCAAGATGGTGTTGGAGAATTGCCTGGTAGTGTGGGGAGTCTCCCATAGGGGAATTCCTGATCAATTCCTGATCACGTCAGAATTGTGATCAGACCATTTTAGACACATCACTTTTGGGAAACAGCGTATAATTGCAGATGCCAGACGTGCCAGAGCTCTCTTTTCTTTCTGCCTTGGCAATCATGTGCAAGATGGTGGCTGCTCCATTAACAAAAGTCCTTGAAGGACATCTATGAGCAAAATACCCTTGCTGAGCAGAGATGAACATGGAAAATGAATGAGAAGTACATCTTTTAACATTTGTAGTCACTGAGATTCTGTTACTAAATAATATTCTGACTGATACACGAGGAGAGGACAGAAAAGGCATTCTTCCCTTTTCCATAATAGCTAAATAATTTTATTGGTTACATGGTGAGGAGGTATTTGAAATTCATCTGAGAACTTACGTGTATATACTTGTTTATACCTAAGTGAATTTAATAATAAACTATGAAGTTTTTATTTTGAGTATGAATCCAACAGTTTACTAATTATTTGCTATTTTACAAAGTCATAATTTAAAACTACTTTCAAATGACCACTATGTTTACCACATGGACTCTATCCAGTTATTACAGTTAAGATTCTGGTGCCTGCAGTGCTCCCAAATCAGATAAGAAGACTCCTTACAGAGGATGCTTTAACAAGTGTATTTTTGTCCAGCTGTGTTCTATGCTACAGATATATCATAACATTTGGGAATGATATACTAGCTTTTTATTTTCTTCATTTTCAAGATGTGAACATCTCAAGCTGAGTTATAGTATAATTGTTTCATAGCCAAGAAAACTGTTTATCCTTTGAGATTTTCTTTTGGATTTCCCATTGATTAGTTGACTAAACTGTTGAAAGAAAACACCACACCACCTCCCATAGGGATTACTTTCCAAGACAGAATGAACTCACTGATACAATAAGTATGAAGGATGGAACGTTTCATTTTCAGCGATCGGCAATAGGAAAGCATGACTTTTTACATATTATCGTGCCCTGTTTAATTCCTAATCCAAATGGGAAAGCATACGTTCTTTTAAATTAAATTCTACTCCCGGGGCGTCTGAGTGGCTCAGTCAAGCGTCCAACTTCGTCTCAGGTCATGATCTCATGGTTCATGGGTTCGAGCCCTGTGTTGGGTTCTGTGCTGACACCTTGGAGCCTGGAGCCTGCTTTGGATTCTGTGTCTCCTCTCTCTCTGCTCCTCCCCTGCTCAGTCTCTCTCTCTCTCTTTCTCTCTCTCCTCCTCTCTCTCTTTCTTGAAAATTAATAAACCTTAAAAAAATTTAAAAAATTAAATTTCACTCCCCACTTCCCTCATTAG
This sequence comes from Prionailurus viverrinus, assembly GCF_022837055.1. Lineage (NCBI taxonomy): Eukaryota > Metazoa > Chordata > Mammalia > Carnivora > Felidae > Prionailurus > Prionailurus viverrinus. Next base: position 190,049,799 of record NC_062564.1, on the reverse strand, counting down.
GAATGGGGTTGCTCTGAAAAGTCATTCTCTGAGTAGCATGACAATTTAAACATGCCCTGGCATTTCACAACGATAGGGGAATTTAAAAATTTAAATGGTGTTATGTCATGACTTGTACTGTTGATAGCCCCAGATTCTATATGTGGACTTCTCTGCTCCCCTGAGACTTGGTAAATACCCTGGAGGCAAGGATTGATCTTTATACAACTCAGCAATGTTTAGAACAGAGAGTATTAAAAATGTTTACCTGAAATGGATAAACACTCAACCAGCTCCTAGTTTTTTTCTTTAAGTAGGCTCTATGCCCAAAGTAGGGCTTAAACTCATGACCCGAAGATCAGGAATCCCATGCTCTACTGACTCATCCAGCTAGCTGCCCCTCAACCAGCTCTTAGCTTTTAAGAAATTAGAAAATAAATTTGCTCTGGGAGTTTCCTTGAAAAACTTGAGTGCAAATTTTCGGAACCCCATGCACTCCCCAACATTTTGTCCCCTGTAATTTGCTTGTTCTTCTGTATCTGGTTTGCTGAGGAACACTTTTGATGTCTTGTGCTGTGTTACGCTAAGTCATCTCTTTCTTTTATACACACATCCGTCTGTAACCACCACTATGGACAATTAAATGGTTGTGAAGAATTTTTGAGATAAAAATCTTGTTTCCACTACCCAACCCTCATTACTGCTTATCATAAACATGTTCACAGAAATTAAGAGGAGACCACTAGGGTCAGGGAAAAAAAACACCAAACTTATTTCAACAAGAATTGTAAAATCCTTACTGTAGTCAACCATCGGGCTGCAAAAAGCTCACTTAAAATAATAGGTTGGCCCTTCAGTTGATAAAAGTTGATCACTAAGAACTAGAACTGGTTTTAAATTTCTGTTCTAATGTCATTTATTTTCTCCCAATCAAAGTTTCCTCACCTGTGAAATGACCTCTAAGAAATACTGACATCACATGTAAAAAAACAACTGAAAATTAAAATAGACACTGTATAAAAAAAGAAAAAACATTAGGATACAACCAACATGATGGGTATATTTTGCTGCTTTCAAAATTTGCATTAAGAACCTTCTGTAGTCTCCGAATACACTCTTTGGGTTAAATATAAATTTCATATCGGAAAAAAAAAAGGTGGAGAAAGACTTCTCTCCATAATACTGGAAAAGAGATAAGTGCTGGGTGAGAGCAAAGATTCAATTCAGGGGATGACTGGGTGTCTTAGTCGGTTAAGCGTCCGACTTCTGCTCAGGTCATGGTCTTGTGGCTCACGAGTTCAAGCCCCATGTCGGGCTCTGTGCTGACAGCTCAGAACCTGGAGCCTGCTTCAGATTCTGTGTCTTCCTCTTTCTCTGCCCTTCCCTTGCTCACGCTGAGTCTCTCTCTCTCTCTCTCTCTCAGAAATAAAAAAAAAAAATACATTAAAAAAAAAAGATTCAATTCAATATAGGTACATTCTGAGCCCAGTGATGTTCCAGTCACCCAGGGTGAAGGAGAAATCCCAGGCACAAGGCAAATTTTCTCCACACCTCAAACTCTCTTCTCTAAGTATAAGGAAGAGGGAAAAGACAGATTTACAGATTTACAGTTTAAAACAAAACAAAACAAAAAACCCAAAAAAACAAACAAAACAAGCAAACAAACAAAACAGCTCAAGTTCCAATTCTGCTAACAAAGATTTCACTGAAATATCCCAGCCTCTAAGTCTCAGTCAATGAAATGTAGAAAGTAATAGAATCTTATAGTGAGGAAATGATAACTCATTGGCATTGTGTATATAAAGATCCTAACACTACTCTAGAAACTGCAAATGTTGGTATCTTTTAACATTCCCGAAGTCACTTATGCTCATTTTGCAAAAATTAACTTGCCCAAATTTTGCAAGAAAAGGCTTTCTGGGATCAGGCCCAAGTTTTAAACATTTATTAGAATGCATGAAGTTATTTGATTTAGGAGTCTTCAGAAAAGGATTTCCTCAATTATATGCAAAGAGAGAGTTCCTTTGGGCAAGGCTCATTTTGTCAATTCTGACCCAGTTAAGTTCTGCAGGTATCTAAAACCATTGTGGGGGAGGAGACGGCAGTGCATGGAGAGAAGTCCTGAGTATTAGTTTTCTATTGCTGTATGAAAATTTCCAGAAACTTAGTGACTTAAAACAACACATGTTTATGATCTCAGTTGTGTGGGACAAGAGTCTGTCGTGGCTCAGCTGTGTTCTTTACTCAGGGTCTCATGCTCCACATGTCGGCTGCCTGGTTCTCCTCTGGGCCTTGCGGGGCTCCTCTCATCCCATGCACATTGTTGGCAGAATTCTGTTTCTTTGGGTTGTAGGACTGAGGTCCCCTTTATCTTGTGAGCTATTTGCTGGGTGACTTGCTTGGCTTCTTTCTCCTGAGTTCAAATTTCCCTTATCTTCGAAAGGGGCTCATGTGAATAGATCAGACCCACAAGGATGATCTCTGTATCTTAAGTTCGACTGATAGGGGATCTTAATTACACCTGTAAAATCTCTTCAGGGCAATAACTTGCTTAGTGTTTAGTTGAATAACCAGGAGACAGGTATCATGAGCAGGGACATCTTTAGAGGTCTGCCAGTCACAGTCTGCTTCTTCTCAATGTGGTTTCACAGCAGTTTCTGCCTAACAGTCTTTTCTACAGGAGAACTCACTACTTGGAACCCTGGTTTAACAACACTGGAAAGGAATCTACCCTGTATAGGCTGTGTTCAGCAGTGTAGAGGACCAGCAGTGACTGCAAAATCGAATATTCTTTTTATGAATGTTGTGAATAACATTCCATCTGCTGAGGGGGTGCCCTGCCCTTATTTATTTCTGCTCTATATCACCAAGGTCATTATGCAGATTTTATGAATTGATTAGATCACTTTCAAATTGGCATGGCATCAGCCTAATGATATTGAAAAAAGAAACACAACTGAATAAAAGAAAATTCTACTTAAAAGAAATGTGCAATGTTTCAACTGGAAAGAATAAAAAACTAAGATGATGACATACATGTAAACATACAGACAGATACGTATGATTATAAGAGGACGGATTTTCTGGAGCTTTGCGACAATCTTAGTCTCATTGTCCTCACCTACCAAATTGGCTAGATTCTGGCTCTTTGATGATTTCATAATGCCTCTCATCTCTTGTCTTCCTTTGTGAGATCACACATTTTCCTCATTGTGTAAACCATTTTGCTGCATTGGTTTGCAGTTACTTGTCAAAAACAACCTAACATAAGTAATGACACTGTTGTCATTTTATTATATCTGTTTACAGAATGGGAAAATAAAAATGAAAATGCACTTTATTGTTGGCTGGCAAATTTGGTAGAAGTTCTACGGGACAAAGAAGTGTAATCTAGAGATTGCATAGACGTGTGTATATGTGTGCATGTGCTGTTGATTAGATTTGTCTAGTCTAGATTTTAGAAAAACCTGTTTTAAGATATATTCAGCTTTGAGACACTGCAGAGTTTGCAAGATGAACAAAAGTAGCCTTTCACAATCACCCTTGGTCTGCTGGGCACTGAGCCAGGTTGCATAGTAGATGTGTGTTCTCATTAAGTCCTCATAACAAGTAAAGGAAGTAGACATTTTCTTACATGGTCTGAAAGAAATGAGTTCAGAGAGGTTTAAGCAACTTCCATAAGGTTAGGCAGATATTCAGCCCTGGGACTGGGATTTGAACCGGTGTTCGACTATAAAGCCTTTGTATCTTACTAAGCTGCCTCTGTGAAAGGCAAGTGTAATGATAGAAAAGAAAAATAAACTCATGGGGAACTTTTATCCAATATTTTTCAAATCTATTTATTCGCACTCAAAAAAGAAACATCATCAATCACTTATTCAACAAATATTCCTAAAGTAGCCTGTATAGTCTCCACCCATTTGGAGCTTACAGTCTATGGAGAAGTAAGGCATTATTCAAATATTCACCCAAATAAGTGTCATATTAAAACCCATGAGGGCAAAACAGCATGAAAAATCAGACTACTTTTCATAAATTAATTCAAATGTCACAGGTGAGGAGACACAGGATAGCTATTCTATTTGATTTCCTGAGTAAGGTATAGCACACGGTCAATCCCAGCTTTAAACATATTTTATCGTATATTTCTTTACCTCTACTTTCTTATTACTAATCCAAGAAAGGAACCTTTTGTCCTTCTCTCAGGTATTTGCATCTTAGCAAGCTACAGGTTCCAGGAGCAGCCCTGAGTCTCCGAAGGTTGGCTACAAGTCAGAGGAATATTTACTCTGTGTAATTAAATTCTGTTTGCTGCAAATACATAAGAAGTTTTATACCCTTCTTTGCCTCTTGTGATTCTTCAGAGGTTCTTCTCTAAAGGGGACAATTAGAAAGGGTCACTGCCTGGGAGGACAGCCCTGCCATGACCTGCAATGCTTCTAGGCTCCCTGTTGTGGGCGGAGTGGCCCAGAAGCAGACCTGGGTGCTGGTTACTGTCGGGCAGCTGCCCAGAGTGTTTCAAAGGGGTCTCCGGAGCTCAGATGATGTGCCATTCAGACAGCGGGTTTCAAAGGTTCTGCATGTTTTATTACAATATGGAAACACAAGGGGGCAGCAGTGTCCTCCGTGATAGCTGGAAACCTGATTTCTAGTTCATGCTCTGAGAGTTCTTTCCCTAAACTTGGTGCAAGTCTGGATAGATTTCTTTCCAGAAAGCTATTTGCCCTTTATGAAAGGTGACTGTGAGCTCCTGTTCCCAAATTAGGAATATATATAAACATTAACTATTTCAGGGAACGGGGCCCAGAGACTATTGATCTCCTCCATTCTGGATATTACAGTTGGAATAAAATTGCAATCTCTTTTTTGGAAGTTGAGTCACCCTTAATTTTAGTCATCAAAGATCTGTAGGTTGTAGGTCTAAGGAAGCAAATAAATAAGCAAGACAACAAAAATTCCAAGTCTGAAATTCGAATAAATTTGCTGTTAAGTGCATGTGGGTTCTGAAGTCAGACTGCTTGGGTTTGCTTGGCTATATTACTGGGGAAAGTTTTAAATCTTTAAAACAGAAATAATGATGATACCTATCTTGGGATTATTATGAGTTTTGAATAAAGATAACCCATATACAATGTTTAGTGCCATAGCTGGCATTAATTCTGATGAGCATGATTTCTGTAATGGTGGGGTGATCACTATGAACCTGTTCAGATTTGTTATTTTTTCCCTTAATGGAGAATATTGTATTTATCCTTATCAGATGCCTTCTGTTTATTTACTCTCAGAGGGTTTTTATAATCTTAAACCCATCTTCCTTTTTCTTATTTATTGTTCTAAATTGTAACCTTTGGAATTTGATAGCCCCTGGCTTAAAATCTACTCAAATCACTACTTTAGGGACTGAGAAGAGGTTGTTTAACTTCTGCAAGCCTGAGTTTTCCCATCATTCATTTATTCATCAAATATTTTTGAAAATACATGTCAGAGAGTGTAGTAAGTGTTGGGGATAAAACAATCACCAGGACAGATGAAGCTCTCTGGGGTGTTTGGAATCCATCAGAGAAGGCATGCATAAATCAAGGAGCTGCACAGATAATCACTTAGCTAGGGTAGTGATGAGTGTTCCAGAGGAAGTGTGGGAGACAAATCTAATCCAGGAAGGGTTACAGGGAAGACCTCCCTGAGGCGTAAGTGACTTTTAAGCAGAGACCTGAAGGATGAGAAGGAGTTAGCAAGAGCTGGGGGAGAGGTCAAGGGCATGTGCAAAACCGGGCGAGACTTCAAGGACTGAAGAGATGGCAAAAGTCTGGGAGTGATAGTCTCAGAGCCAGTTAGTTAATCTCAGGCCTGCTAGATATGTTAAGAATCGAGTTCTTTACCATTCATGTAATAGAGGTAATATACTGTTTTATAGGCATCTGGAGAGAATTAAGTGGTCCTTTACGCAAAGTCCCCAGCAAAAAGGCAAGTCACATTCTACACAATCAATATTGCTCTGTTTTCTTTTTGTCCTACCAGAGCTGAATTCTAACTCTGGTGTGGTATTTCTATAATGCATCATTCTTTAACATCTATTCTGTACCAGGCTTTCTGCTATAAACTGAACAAACAAGAAAGAAAAACCAGATATGGTCTTGTCCTGGTGGAGGTTTTCCACTGATCAGCTACTATGTTCTTTGTGTGTGGGTATATTTATTTCACCCGAACAAGAGTTTCAACATAGCTGAGGATTAAAGTGTCTTGCTCCCATCTCCAAAAACTTGAAAAAAAAAAAAGAAAAAAAGAGAAAAGAAACAAACACAGAATAAACTCACATTGCATAGATTACAATGTAAATAATTTAGGATTATTACTTTGTAAGTAGGAGTTACTTCTGCATCTTTCTTTGCTTTTGACAATAATTAATAATAATGATGATGATAATGTCTACAATTCATACTTGTACATGGGAATGCTGATTAGGGTGGATCTTGATACTATTATAAGTGCTAATGAAGTTGCAATAGTACTATTTTAGGAGCTAATATCCTTCTAATTTTTTTAACTTTATTTATTTTGAAAGAGAGAGAGAGTGTGTGAGCAGTGGATGGACAGAGTGAGAGAGAGGGAGAGAGAGAGAGAGAGAGAGAGAGAGAGAGAATCCCAACCAGGCTCCATGCTGTCAGCACAGAGACAAACCTGGGGCTCGAACTCACAAACTGTGAGATCATGACCTAAGCCGAAACCAAGAGTTGGACGCTTAACCAATTGAGCCACCCAGGCGCCTGGGACCTAGCATCCTTGTAGAGGGCTGGAAGTCTAGCACCCTATTAGATGTAGCTATATGGATACATTTACCTCAATGACTGAAGTAGTCTAACTCTTATTATATTTAATATATTCTTACATATTCCTTTATTTATTTAACATAGAAAAATCTTGACTTTTCAAATGTGTTCCAGACGTAGAAAAGAATCACCAAATCATAAAAACGACCACTTTTACTCTTCATTTACATCTATACCCATTTCATTTTTAGAGCTCATTGCTATTTAAGACATTCATTTTGCAAGTATGGTGAAGGCATTATTTCAATCAGTAAGGCTTCCTTTTCAAAACCCATGTTATATAAGTTTGTGATAACAATTTCTATTCTCTCTAGCAAGACATAAAGCTACAGGTTTTATATTCCTGACACATAATGAAATGAAAACAATACATGTTTTCTTTAGTATCTTAACAGGTATTTTCATTTTATTGCTCATCAGCTGTTAACCTTACTGCTTCCCAAAGAGAGATTAGTGTTTGGACTTAAATTATGAGGGCTTTCCCACACGTCTTCTCTATTTCGTTTTTGCTGGTGGTGTTGTTGTTGCTATTTTTGTCGGGAGATGAGAAGCCTGGGGGATTTGTTTTCTATATAACCTCTCAAAATAATCCAAACATTCTTGCTTTTTCATAACCTAACATACCTAGTAAGATAAAGAATATTTCCTCTGGTAGTTGCAATGCACTATTGAAAAAGAACAATTTTCCCCACAGACAATTGGAACAACTATATTTTACCTATTTTTTTGAATTATACTTTCATTCTCACAACTAGTATCGTCCTTCTTTAAGAACTATTTCCTTGATTCTACCATCAGAAGATGATTTGTCACATCTTTCCTTAAGTGTTTGATTTTTGCATTTTTCCATTTTATGTCTGTGTCAGGCACTATAAGCAAACTCATCCAGCTCATCACTTCAGAATAAAATATGAACCAAATGTTATTGTAGAATACAAATTAATCACCAAGAGCACAGTTATTACCTATATCATGATTTCTCCATTTGTGACTATTAATATGCCGGAAGCTGAGCTCTCCAACCAGCCTGACAGCAGGGCCCGGGCGGTGGATGGATCTGGACTGCATGGTGGCCAACCGACAGTGAAGCTTCTTGTACTCCTGCTTTGATGTACTTTGGCCTTTGCATTGGTCAGGGCAGCCCCTCTACCAATGAAAGTACCTGGGGATTTGTTGGTTGGGGAATTGCCCACGACAGGCCCCCGGGAAAAGAACCAGTGGGGAAAGAAAGAAGATTCTGCAGGGAAATTATGCAGCCCTACATCTAACCCTTGCCACCCCCTATAAAGACCCCTCTACCTAATGGAAGGATAGCCCCGTATATTTCCCAGCCAAGGAGGGGACGAATGGGTTCAAAATCTCCACTCCGGCAACAAAGGAATGTTATCTATGGATACAAGTTACTCCAACCCCTAGGCCCACTTGGCCCCCAGGAGGCATTCCAGATGGTAACTGGACCTGGTGGGTTAAGGTACAGAATGCTTCATTAGTTCCTAGGTATACATTGTCTCTCTGGGGGCGCATAAGGTGTGGGTTCCCAGGACCCTCTTGGCTCCCTCCCGGCACCCCAGACCAAAGTGAATACTTTTGTTCTTTGTACCACAAATGGCTCAAAGGAACAATTAAGAAGTCATGTTCCTGTAAACGTTCCACTTGAGGTGTAGAAAGCTAGATGACCTTTCAGGAAAACAGCAAAGCAAATGCTTTATAGACTGTACATAAGCGTAGATACATAATGAAAGTAGTATGAAGAAATTAATCAATAAGCAAAGGGCAGAAGGCAACGTTACAAGAAAATAATCATGATGTTCCTTAATGGGTGATTACACAAAGGAACATTTTTAGAATTAGGTAATGCCAAGAAACATAAATGATGCACGCTACAAGCAAATTGCTAACAAATATAATGCCACGTTTGCCACAATAAAGCGGCCAGTTCAACCCACTGCTGTTGTCTGTGTCCATTTGTTATTTTCGCCGTCGCCGTTCATCCTTCAGGAACCCCTGGACCTGCTGGGGCTGGACCTCGGCAATTATAGACTAGTTTTGAATAAATGGAGGCGTTATTCTTTAAGCTCAGAATGCTGTCAAAGAAATAGACTTTCTTTGGTGGGGGATGTGGGGGGGAAGTGGGTTATGGGAAAAAGATGGAAAAATGGATTAGTGGTGTTTTTGACAAACTGAAGTTTGAAGTGTCTGGTGGACATCTAGGGGAAGATGCAGAGTCAATAATCAGGAATGAGTCTGGAGCTCAGGAAAGAGGTCTCAGCTTCTATCTATGGATTTGTGTGCCTTTACCAGATAGGCATAGAGATCTCTCAAAAAAACTATAGAGTCAAACATATCAGGGAGCTCAATATACAGTCTTGGGGAACAGCAACAATTAGAAGATGGGAATAAGAGCAGTAGTCCAAAAAGGAGTAGTCACAGAGGTTCAAGGAGAAGCAACAGATAATAATGCCAGTGAAACTAAGGACATTTAAAGAGCTCATGACTTCTAATTTCAAACTTAGCAGAGTTTAGTTAGGACACAAGAGGTCATGAGAAGGAAGGGTTAAAAGCATAAACTCTGGAACCAGACCACATGGGCTTGAATCCAGTCTTTACTACTCATACTAGCTGTGCTGTCTTGAGTAAGTTTTCTAACTTCTCTGTCCCTCAGCTGCCTCATCTGTAAAATGGGGCTAACAATAATATACTTACCCCATAGAATTAATATAAAGACGACACAAGCCAATATTTGTAAAACCTTAGGCCAGTCTTTGGTTCATACCATGCACTAAATATGTTTACTAAATTTAAATCAAGCAATTAATTGATTTCAAGATTGGAAAGTATTCAATTCATTTGCAAAGGAAAAAGAGTGTGACACTCACACAATTGACTATAAGGAAAACGGGACATTTGAATGAGATCAATGGTAGCTTCAGTGTCAATATCTTGATTGTGATAGTGTACTACAGTTTTACAGGATGTTATTATTAGAAGAAAAAGGTACATAAGGATCTCTTTGCTCTATGTCATGCAAATGCATATGAATCTACAGTCATCTCAAAATAGAGGAATTAATTTAAAATAAAGTCATAATCATGGGGGAAAAAAAAGTTTTGACCTGGGGAAGGGCAGCTTAAATGACATGGCAGGAAAAAGTTTATAGCTGAGGAAAAGTTGGAGGTGAGAGGCTATAGATTGAATTTAGACCATTCTTTTAGGAATTGTATAAGAACAGCATAAGAATAAAATTTGCCAACACATAGAGAGGACTCTGTAGATGAATATTATTTATGATGGTTTGGAGTATGTGCTCCTATGCATTTTTTTTAAGTGTACAAGAGACTTGAGTAGGTTTAGAGGAGATAAGAAAGCAGCCAGGAGAGAGAGGATGTGCAGAGAAATTAGAGATATAGAGTAAAGAGGGAACAAGTTATCAGAAGGAATAAGATTAAGAATACAGGGGAAAGGGAATGTTCTTTTATTTTGTACTGGAAAGAATAAGACAGTAAATAAATATAAATCAAGTGCCAACTATGTACTAGACCCTTTTCTTGGAGTTGAGGATGTGGTGGTAATTGTCAAAATTCTCTGTGAAAGAACAGATGCTTTTGTAGATGCATTTACTGATAAAATCAGGAGACTTTTGAGTGATGTAAAGGTATCTAATTTTAGCTAAGTGTAGATGGAGAGACATTTGAGTATGGAGAAATAAAGGAAATATCAAATTGGGCATAAAACTTGTGAATTAGTGGTGACTGTTACGTCTCTGGTTTTCTTGTTTTTAAAAATATTTATTTATTTAGTTAGTTAGTTAGTTATTTTGAGAGACAGAGAGAATGGGAGAGGGGCAGAGAGAGAATTCCAAGCAGGCCTTGCACCATCAGTGCACAGCCCGATGCAGGGCTCTATCTCACAAACTGAGATCATGACCGGAGCCAAATCAAAAGTTGGGTGCTTGATCGACTGAGCCACGCAGGCGCCCCTCTCTGATTTTCTGCTTTCAAGCAAGCAATAAAGGAGTAAGGAGAAATTATTTGTTGACCTCAGAGTTGGCTTTTTGCCATATGTACATTGTAATGGGCTAAAAAATGACACCCCAAAAGATATCCTCACTCTAAATCCTGGAAACTTTGTATATTATCTTATATTTTAAAGATGTGATTAATTTAAGAATCTTGAGATGGGGAGAGTTTCCTGGATTACCCAGGTAGGCTCTAAACGCCATCACAAGTGTGCTTATCAGACAGAGGCAGATAGATGTGATTCACATGCAGAGGGGCAGGTGATGTGAAGATGAAGCAGAGAGAGCTTTGAAGATGCTGGTCTTAAACATTGGAGTGATGCAGGTATAAGCCAACAAATGAATGCTGGCACTCACCCGACGTTGGAAAAGTCAAGACACAGATTTTCCCTAGAGCCTCTGGAGAGAACACAGGCCTGTCAACATCTTGGTTTGGGCTCAGTGTTTTGGTTTTAGACTTTTGGCCTCCAGACTGTGGAAGAACAACTTCTGTTGTTCTAAGCCACCTTATTTGTTGTGATATTTTGTGAAGGCAGTCATAAGAAACCAACACAGGTTGGTTCATAGATCATAGATCATAGAATAAGAGTGAAGGAGCAGGAATGCTCGAGAGGTGTTTCAGGTGATCAAAGCCATATGGTCTGGATTACAGTGAGACTACAGAGGGGCTGGTGATGACAATTCTCTGGCTGTACAGTCAATACACAGGATGTAGTGGGAGACAGGGTCCAAGTCAGTTGAACAAAGGGAAGGTTGCGGTTGAAAGGGGGAGACTGATTTTAAGATTTGTGGAGTTGCACATTTTCAGGTAATTATGAAGTCTATGTTATGCCCATCTGAGTGAAAAGTGGAGTGGAAAAGAAAATAATGGCATTCAAAAAGTCAACAAACACTGAAGTTCAGGTTGGTTTCTGTTAGGTCAGCTTCATAAATGTTGCTTTCAGGCCAAGAAATCAAAAAGGTTTTTAAGTCAGAGATAAAAATCTTGAATGATTATGAAATGGTGACTGTTGAATGACAGTGTAAGATCCATTGATTCTGACTCTCCCTGGCTCTGTTCTGTTCTACTCTTGTTTTCCTTAGGAAGTTCCGCCATTTACATGATATTGGTGGGGCTCCCAATCCCAATACCCTCTGTTTTCTCAGATCACAGGGCTAGGTCAAAGTTGCAGGCTTGTTCAAGAATAATTCTCTATTACCCCGGTCACAATGATTGATTCAAGTATGTCATATGACTAAACCCAATCTTTTCTTGCTGGAGCTACTTGGGTTTTCTCAGGGAAGACAGGGGAAAGAGAATCCTGATGATGATATTATTGGAGCCCTGATCCAGCTGTGCCTGATGCTATAAGCATTTCTTTCTCTAAGTCATATGAGTCAATAAAATTAAAAAAAATTTTTTTGAATTATGCTATGAGGACTAAAATTGTACAATAAGGCATGAAAAGGAAATACAGATTGTGAAAGAGGACATAAAACTGTCTTTTTTTTAAATTTTTTTTAAAAATTTTTTTAACGTTTATTTATTTTTGAGACAGAGAAAGACAGAGCATGAACAGGGGAGGGGCAGAGAGAGAGGGAGACACAGAATCCGAAACAGGCTCCAGGCTCTGAGCTGTCAGCACAGAGCCCGACGCGGGGCTCGAACCCACGGACCGTGAGATCATGACCTAAGCCGAAGTCGGACGCTCAACCGACCAAGCCACCCAGGCGCCCCTAGGACATAAAACTGTCTTTGTTCTCAGACTATATGATTGTCAATGCAAGAATCAACCAAACAAGCAAAAAGCAATTATAGCAAGGTTATAAGGTTAATACACAAAAGTTAATTGCTTTCCTATATAGCAACAATGAAAAAGTAGAATTTGATGTGGTGCTTGGGTGGCTCAGTTGGTTAAGCATCTGACTTTGGCTCAGATCATGATCTCACGGTTCATGAATTTGAGCCCTGCGTTGGACTCTGTGCTGATAGCTCAGAGCTTGGAGGCTGTTTCAGATTCTCTGTCTCCCTCTTTCTCTCTGCACCTCTTCTACCAATGCTATCTCTCTCTCTCTCTCTCTCAGAAATAAAATAAACATTTAAAAAAAGTGGAATTTGAGATTAAAAGCACAATATCATTTACATTGGCACACCCCCAAATGAAATATTTAGGTACAAATCTAATAAAATACGTATCAGTTCTAAATGAGAAAAATTGTAAACTCTGATGGCTGAAATAAAAAATAACTAAATAAATGGGGAGACATTCCTAGTTCATGGATAGGAAGACTCAGTAGTCCCAAAATGTCAGTTCTTCCCAGCTTCATCTATAAATCCAAGGCATCCTAGTCAAAATCCCATCAAGTCATTTTATGGATCATGACAAACTGATTCCAAAATTTATACGGAGAGACAACAGACCCAGAATAGCCAACAGGAGGGAGAAGAATAAAGTTGGAGGGTCGATTCTACCTGACTTAATATAAAGTTACAGTAATCAAGATAGTATGATATTGATGAAAGAACACACAAATAGGCCAATGAAGCAGAATAAAGAGCCAGAAGTAGACCCACATAAATACAGCTGGCTGATCTCTGACAAGGTGCAAAGGCAATACAACTGGAACAAAGATAGTTTCTTTAACAAATAGTGTTGGAGGGGCGTCTGGGTGGCTCAGTCGGTTGGGCCTCCGACTTCGGCTCAGGTCATGATCTCGTAGTCTGTGAGTTTGAGCCCCGCGTCGGGCTCTGTGCTGACAGCTCAGAGCCTGGAACCTGTTTCGGATTCTGTGTCTCCCTCTCTCTCTGACCTTCCCTCATTCATGCTCTGTCTCTCTCTGCCTCAAAAAAATGAATAAATGTTAAAAAAAATTTTAACAAATAGTGTTGGAACAACTAGACATTCATCTGCAAAAAAAAAAAAAAAGTATCTAGACACACACTTTACAACTTCCACAAAAACTAACTCAAAAATTATCATAGACCTAAATTTAAATCACAAAACTGTAAAACTCATAGGAAAGTATAGGAGAAAACCTAGATGACCTTGGGTATGGTGATATCTTTTTAAATACAACACCAAAGACATGATCCATAAAAGAAGTAATTGATAAGCTAGAATCACTAACATTAAAAATATCTGCTCTGCAAAAAGTAATGTCAACAGAGTTAGAAAATAAACCATGGATCAGGGGAAAGTATTTGCAAAAGACACATCTAAAGAAGTCCATTATCCAAAATGTACAAAGAACCCTTAAAATTCGACAGTAAGGAAATAATCTGATTTAAAAAATGAGTCAAAGACCGTAATGGGCTTTTCGCCAAAGAGGATATATACATATGGCAAATAAGCATATGAGATGATGCCCCAAATCATATGTCACCAGGGAAATGCAAATAAAATGGCAATGAGATACTGTTATTCACCTATTAGAATGGCCAAAATTTGGAACGCTGACAATACCAAATTCTGGCAAGGATGTAGAACATCAGGAACTCTCTAAATAGCTGGCGGGAATGCAAAACCATACAGCCACTTTGAAAGACAGTCTAGTAGTTTCTTACAAAACGAAATATACTCTGACCATACCATCCAGCAGTCATATTCCTTGGTGTTTACCCAAAGGATTTGAAAATTTATGTGCGTATAGAAACTTGCACAAAATTATTTATAGCAAGCTTATTCATAATTGCCAAAATTTGAAAGTAACTAAGAAGTTCCTTGGTAGGTGAATGGACAAGTAAATTGTGATACATCCAGACAATAAAATTTTATTATTCAGAACTAAAAAGGAATGAGCTACCAAGCCATGAAAAGACATGGAGGAAACTTAAATCCATATTATCAAGTGAAAGAAGCCATTCTGAGAAGACTACATATCTTACGACTCCAAATCTACATCATTCTGGAAAAGGCAGAACTATGGAAGCAGTAACAAATCAGGGATTGGCAGACATTAGGTTGGGGACAGATGAAAAATGGAGCACAGAAGACAGTGAAAATAGTTTGTATTGTATTTTAATGATGTTAAGTCATTAAAATATATTTGACAAAACTCATAGAATGTACCAAACCATAGGATGTACAACACCAAAATGAACCTTAAAATTGATGATGGACTTTGGGTAATTATGATGTGTTCATGTAGGTACATCTTTGCTAACAAATGCACCATTCATGTGAGTGAAGCTGCTAAGGAGGGAGATAGTGCGTGTGTCAGGATAGAAGGCATATGCAAATATTGGTAACTTGCTTTCAATTTTGTTGTGGATCTATGATTCCTCTAAAAAATTAAGTCTTCAGAATACTTTGAATTAGGTTTTTATTACATGTATTTCAAAATATCCTAATCCATATCAGGTTGTATATTTTTCCTAGCTTTTTGTTTTTTACAGGATTGGCTACAAAGAATAAACGTAGTCCCCTGTTTCTCTTGTTGGTGTGTATCAATTCTTCAGGAGATAACAGTCAGACGAATGAGGGAGAGTTCATATTTTGTTGGTTATTGTTTTAATCTCTGACCCCAGGCACAAGAAATGATATATGAGTCTATTTTATGAACTTCATTTTTACAACCAGGAGGTTTGAGCTCCAGAGAATCATTTTAAAGACCAGCAGGAAGCTGAAATGATGTGGAAAAAGAAAAAAGCACACGTATACAACAAATGAAACAAATTAATCTGCAAGAACATTTGAAATTTCAAGAAATGTTAATTTCACAGTTGTTCTTATTTAGGTCAAATCTATTCAACAAATCTCTACTAAACCCTTACTGTAAGCCAAGCACATATAAAATGAATAAGATGAGCAATTTGCAATGACTTTTCATTGTGACCTAATGATTACATAATATGATGAATTTGAGACACAAGATGTGGTAAAACACTGAACTAGAAGCACTAGGTTAGGCATAGTGAAATATAGTCTGAAATATATGAATAACTATTGAGGATAATGTAAAAATATGATACTGTAGTAAGTGCAGTTCAGATGCCTCTTAATTCCTTACATTATCTGCTAATTAGAAGAGTCCATATGCTATTATTTGGAAAATACAAAGATCTATTCCATTAACACTTTGGAGTCCCTGTCTGTATGTCTGGCAATGGGCTACACACTAGGAATACATTGAGAAAAAGGCAGGTCTGGCTCCTGGCCCTTGTCCCTTAGTGCACATCGGGGGACCCTTTGAGGCATCATAAAGATTACCCATGTCACTTTTTATATTTAGTAAGTGACAAAACTCACATTCAAACATGAGCGTCCTAAAACACTACAAGGGTCTCTCAAATGGCCTCATTTGTTTTTATTTTACTCATCCCAAATAGAATTTCTAATCCTTGTCCAGTTTGAAATGCTTAAATAACTGATAATTATTTCCAGAACACGAGTTCGCTTAAGTTATAAAGACTCAACACGTTCAAGTGTGTCATTTTCAATCTGGGGAAATTGAGGCAAGGAGTGTTGAATGATCCGCTCAAGGAGGAATAAAATTCTCTTATCATTCTGAGCTCATGTTTGTTCCCCTGAACCGTGTTGTAGAAGATGCACATGTAAGGTTGCCAAGTTTAAAACCCTCTTCCTTTCTTCCTCAAATATACAAGCCATAATGGGAAATACATGTTTTATGTTTGTGGTTATTAGGTTACCTGAATAGTCAAATTTAGGCTGATTTGCTCTATAAGATTAGAACTCTCATTATAGAAGAACTTCGAACAATAAAAGACAAATTCATCCTTTCTTTTCTTTTTATCTTCCTTTTCTCCTTCAGTTTTTCCTACTTTCTTCCATTCTTTCTCTGATTCTTTCATTACACAATCATTAATTCACAAAGTTATTTGACATGTAGGGCGTGTGTGCTGGGCAAAAGGGATACAAGCAAACGTAAGTAAGCACACTCCCCGTTCTCCAGGGCTCACAATCAAGTGGAAGGGAAAGATGTGTAAATGGGTAATTATAAAACAGTGTGTTGTGAATGTTATCATCCATTGTGGAACTGTTTTCTGGAGAGGAGAAGTTTAAGGGCTGGGAGGCTGGGAAGGATTTGTGGAGAGAAAATGCCTGAAGAGTAGTTACGGATTTACCAGATTTTGAAATAAATGGCATTCCAGGATGAAGAACTACCATTTGTAAAGGCAAATAGGATTTTCTCCTGGTTTCCCTTCCTCCTGCTCCACAGTATCTAGTGATATATAATTAGAAAAAGATATGCTTGGTAGACAGAAAACACCATTGGACTATTCTAGCATCTGTTTCTCAACTGTAAGGTGGGGCTAACAAATCACCTTAGTCAACAAAGGATTAAGATAGTGGAAGAGGTAGGGGCACCTAGGTGGTTCAGTCAGTTGAGTGTCCAGCTTGGGCTCAAGTCATGATCTTGAGGTTCGTGAGTTCGAGCCTGACGTGGGGTTCCCTGCTGTCAGAGCAGAACCTGCTTCAGATCCTCTGTCCCACTCTGTCTCTCTGTCTGTCTCTCTCTCTGAGAAATAAATGAACATCTGGGGCACCTGGGTGGCTCAGTTGGTTAAGCTTCCCACTTCGGCTCAGGTCATGATCTCATGGCTTGTGGGTGTGAACCCCGCTTCGGACTCTGTGCTGACAGCTCAGAGCCTTGAGCCTGCTTTGGATTCTGTTTCCTTCTCTCTCTGCCCCTTCCCACGTGTACTCTGTCTGTCTGTCTTTCAAATATAAATAAATGTAAAAAAAAAAATAAACATTAAAAAAAAAGAAACGATGGCAGAAGAAGTAGAAATAAAACAGAGTGAATGAGCCAGGCTATTACAATGATTTCATGAATTTGGAGACATAGAACCACTGGTAGCTATGTAAATGCATACTGCTTCCTCTATGGATTAGTGACTAGCACTTTCCTTCTTTGGTTTTTCTGATACCACGCTTCTTTGACCATTGCTCTCAATGTTGGAAATGGATTCATGATTTACTTGCTTCTCAAACAGCTATGTAGAAATCACTTTAAAAGGTGGTATCAGTGCTCTCAGACGGAAGGGCAATGCTATCCAAAACCATTTATCTGGGATGATCTCTGCTGATAATCTGGCAATTAATTCAGATCATCAGAAGTTGATTTGATAACATGTAGAATTCTCAAGATACCCTGGTTCTAAGTTGAGTGAGACAATTTCGGAGCACAATGAGGGTAATATATTTTATTTATTTAATGTGATTTTTGGATGAATTTGGGGAAAAAAATGACAAGGCTTTGGCTGATCTTTCAAAGAAAATAACAATAAAGGATAGAATGTAATTAGTAATTTTTAAATTTTCTTCATTATGGTCTTTATATTTTTCCATCTTTCTGTAATGAACACGAATTAGTTTTACAGTTAGAAACAGATAAGAGTATTATTATAAAAAAATAAAATCATCACTGCATCAACAAATTTACCTCGGTAAGTTTCCATCATGTTCTCTTATGAAAGGTGAAAAAAAAAGAGGCTATTTCTTGCTCATTTTGAACTTACACTGTGGGATTCTAGTATGTGTGGTCATTGGCAATTTCTTGCAAGTGTTTTTTTAGCCTGGGGATAGAGTGGATGAGTTGCAAGAAGAGGGGTGATATGATGAGGAGGGACAAATATGGGACTAGAAGTCAGGGGGTGTAGATTATGGTTCTTTTCTTTCCCTGTCCATTATATGGCCCTAAACAATTCTTTTACTATTGTAGCATCTGTTTTCTCAACCTAAGGTGGGCCTGATAATACATCCCCCATCTACCAGAAGGTGTGACTAGAAGGAGGTAAAAATATTTTGCAAGCTGCAAGATGCCATATACAAATAAGTTGTTTTTAAGAACAATTATTCATAGTCTTAAATACTGTTTAGAGACTCAACATAAGGGGCCTTGTTCTAGAGATATACGTGTTGTGCAATTGGTAAAGAGGTCTTTCTGAAATTATGTTAGCATTTGAGTGGGTAGTTTAGATACATATATAACTGGAAATGGTCTAACTGTAATATCTATCCTTCCTCACATTTAATATCTGGAAAGGCAGTTTTCATGTTTCATAATAACATTTACATCTATAAATTCCATTTCAAATGTTCACATCTCCCAAAAGATTTGCTATCAGCAGTTTAATTTTTAGACAGTTTTACTCAGAGGACAATAGTTTATTTGAACACTTTGGAGTTTCTGCCTGAGAATGTTATATAAGAGTATTAAACCCGTATTATACTTCTGATGCACTTTGAAGATTTCCTTTTCTGCCTATAATTTAATTTTAATTTTAGAATTTTTCTTCTGCTCTTCTCATATTGATTTTATTTTGTAGCATCATTAAAGAAGTGCCAGGGGAAAACCCTTTTGAAATGAAGGTAGATAAGGGCATATCTATAGGCACAGACATTTTTTTTTCAATGTTTATTTTTGGGACAGAGAGAGACAGAGCATGAACGGGGGAGGGGCAGAGAGAGAGGGAGACACAGAATCGGTAACAGGCTCCAGGCTCTGAGCCATTAGCCCAGAGCCCGACGCGGGGCTCGAACTCACGGACCGCGAGATCGTGACCTGGCTGAAGTCGGACGCTTAGCCAACTGCGCCACCCAGGCGCCCCATAGGTACAGACATTTTTAGAATGCACTTAAATTTAGTGTAGGATACTTTGTAAATACTAATTTGATGCTGAAATTCTAAATCATGTTGAATCAGTAAGCATGTTTTATTGATTTTTGAGCATTTTTGTCATTAATAGTTCAATGAATGTTATCCATAATTCAGCTTTAATTTTAAATGTTAAAACTGTTTAAAATCATTTATTTTTTTCTCCCAGCATAATTTTTTTAATGGAAATTCACATTTGGGATTTTTTTTTTCATTAAAAAGCAACTGTGATATAATTGTCTGAGTGTCTGATTATGCTTTCTTAAGAAGCTTTTAATATCTGGGCTAGTCTATAAAATGATCATTTTCCCCCTTATTTATACAGATTTTACTACATGCTTCCTCCAAAGTATTTTATTCTTCCCTTAAGCACTTTTTATTCAGTATTGTGATAGCTCATTTACATATACATACACACATATCACTGGAATGTAAGTTCTGTGGGGGAAAGAAAGTTTTCTCATATCACATGTCCACTGCTCTATTCCCACATGTAGCAAAGTGGCTAACAAATAACATACTAGTAAACATTTTGAATGAATGAATAAATGAATGAGCCATAAGCTGCAAGAGACAAGGGAAAACATAGGCATTTAATACATGCAGCTATAATACCATGAAAATCCACATGAAATGTTATGTTAAAAAATAAAACCCTGAAATACATCAGACAAAATATTTAAAAATATTGTTTAGAACATTCCTGATTGCTGTTTTTCTATGTAATGAAGAATACCTTGGACCCTAATTAGCAAACCAGTCTTTTCATCAAAAAGAGCAGAATTTAGCCTAACCTATTACTGTTGTGAATGGTGAAAGATGAGCAGAGAACCCAGAGCTTGCATCCTCTGAGGGAAATTCAGCTCTGGGAAAACAGAGAGAGAAGGTCGTCCAGTATAGTTGATCTTGTTGGAATTCGGCACCTCATAGAGGATACTGAAAGAACGCAGAGACTCCAAACAATGTAGTTATAGCTATGCTCAAAAAGAACTTTAACCATGGGCATAAACAAAGACTATGGATCTTCAGCAAATGTTATAAGGTTCCAATTAAAAAAAAAATAACCCATTATGATTACCAAGAAGAGGAAGAAGAGATATCCAGAAAATAATTCAGTAAGTATTCAGTGAATTCAGAGCAAATGGAAATGGAAAAATATATTTTCTCAGCCACACAAAATAAAGGATTTCTAGGGATTTAAATTCAGAGTTCCACAATGAGAAGGAAGAGGAAGTTGATATGACCATTCCTTTATCATTGAGTAAAATAGTTTGTTTCTATGAAGACTTCAGTTAATGAGTAAGGAGCCATGCATTAAGGCTTCCTTCCATAGTGTGCATCTAGCCCTCAAAGGTACCCAAGTTAAACAAGCAAACACACCTTCTATATGTGTTATTAGAGTTTTCTACTTTGACGAGGTAGACAGATTCTATTGCAACTGCAAAGCTGTTGCTCAGAGTGAAAAAAAAAGGAGGGAAAGAAGTTTCCCTTCCTCTGACCCCCATATTTCAAGAATGATTTAAAAGGGGCTATCTCCTCTGGTTAAAAATCTTTTGCTGGAACACTGCTACACCAGCTCAAGAACCACATTGCTCAATAAATATTAATAAGCTTTTGTTATGTTTGTACCATTTCTATAGTGTAAGAAGTCTCTGACAGATCTAGAGTTTATATATTTAAAATTTGTCTTAGATAACAAGTGTAAGAGAAACAAGGAAAGTAAGCACCCTTACACACTCAAAAAAAAAAAAAAAGAAAGATATTCCATATAGAGGAAAGGCAGAACAAACTTTTTTAAGGTAATGTAGGACAACATCTTCATAACTCCAAAGGAGCACTAAACCTATGTACCAGATTGCAAAAAGGGACACGAATCCCTCTTCTCCTAAACCGATGCCCTTGGGAAGTCCCTTTCACAACTGTTTAAAGTTGTATCTTATATAAACGTGAAATGCTTGAAAACAAGGAAGCCAGGAGTGGAGAAATGAAAGTATAGTATAAGATTTTCAAACTATATGTGAAAAAAAATAGTATCACTTGAGGATAGGCTGTGATAAATGAAAGATGTGTGCTGTAAACCTTAAAGCAACCACTAAACCATAGAACTACTAACAACACAAGAAAACTTGATAACTAATGGGATGGTTGATTTTATGTGTCAACTTGGCTAGGCCACCATACCCAGATATTTGGTCAAACACTGTTCTAGATGTTCCTTTGAAGGTTTTTTTTTGTTTTATTTTTTGAATGGGATTAACATTTAAATAAGTGGACTTTGAGTAAAGCAGATTGTCTCATCTAATCAGTTGAAGTCATTAAGAAAAAGTCTGACTGCCCTTGAGATTAAGGGGATTCTGTTAGCAAACTGTCTTTGGACTTGAACTTAACTCTTACCTGGGTCTCTACCTTGCCAGCCCACCCTGCAGAATTTGGACTTGGTAGCCTCCACAGTTGTGTGAGCATTTCTTGAAATATTTGTCTCTCTGTCTCTCTGTTGCTGTTTGTCTGTCTCTCTGTATACCCACATACACATATACAGGTACACACATACACACACACACACACACACACACACATCCTATTGGTTCTGTTTTTCTAAAGATCCCTGACTAATACAAGTAATAAGCCAAAAAAAGGAAGATAAAGTAAATAACAACAGTTACTAAATTAATACAAAAAAGTCATAAAAACAGAGATATCCTTATATCTTCTGTGAAATGAGCATCAGTAATGACAGTGTGGCTATGAAAATCAAGTCATACAGATCTGTTAAAATGATTAAGGTCCTTAGCACTAAATAATGTAGCAATTCTTAAAAATATTTTTTCATTACTAACAATAACTATGTCCAGTTTTGATTCTAATTTTTAAAATTTACTAATTTCCTTATGATTATTCTCAATAATGCAGTCTTTGAGTCATAGCCTTTGTATTCTTGACCCAAGTGACTCAAGCCAGCATGTCTAATTTCTCAAATTTGAGAAAAGTTTGTGATGCAAAGTAAACAAGAAAGGTGGAAACGACTTATAAATACCACCCCCCCAGCTTTTGGGGCCCCAAATACAAATGGCTTGCAGTGAATATATAAAATGCATAAAACAAGTACAGTGAGTAGTAGTAGATGGGAGTAATCTATGTTGCATCATAGGCTGGTTTACCAAATAGCAAACTTTTCAATAAATAGCTATTTTAATAACATTTGTGTTCAAAGAATACAAAACTTTTACAAATGTTCTATATTTTCCATTTCTCATGACCAAGCCATAAGATGACCTCCATTGCTTTAATATCAAAGAGATGAGGGCAACCCTCCCACCCTAGCTGGCTCTGTTCTATAATAATGTTTCCTCTTGCCAACACTTACAATGAACATAAAAATTCAACTTTAGTGCTACAAACTGTAAAGGGTTCCAGTGTCACTGGATTTTTCTAAGAGGATATTTTCTGGTTTTGCCTACATCTGTATTCCACTCATTTAATGGAGGGAGGTAATAGGATTTTTCTATTTGCTATAGAAGCTCTTTCAGAGGTACATAGATGCAAAGTTAGAAAATATGTTTTAAAAGACCACAAAAGGAAAATAGAGTGATCTATTGGTTTTGAATCCTAAGGTATTCCAACATAACAGTCAAGCATGCCTGGAACATCCAATGGTGCCTTCAGAGAAGTCCAGTGCCGTGGCCTGGAGTCGACTGCAGCAGTCTTCCATGGTGTGGGAGAAAGCATTCTAAGGTGGCCCCACGATTTCCTGCCCTTGTGTGTGCAAGCCATATGTGAATTTGATGGACTTTACTCTGTGATAGGAAATGTTATATGGCACAGTTGACCAGTTAACCATAAAATAGGGAGACTATCTAGGTGGGCCTGACCTAATCACATGAGCCCTTTTAAAAGCAAAGAGCTTTCTCTGGCTGATTGAGGAAAAACAAGCCAGAAACAGGAAGCAGAAAAAGTTTGACTCACCATTTTTGGCTTAAAGGAAAAGGGGGCTACATGGCAGGGAATGTCTGCAGTCTTCCAGCTGCTGAGAGCCCCTCCTTGTCAGCAAGGAGGTAGAAACTCATGGAAAGAGCCGCAAGGAACTGAAATCAACAAGAATTAGCCTGGAAGTGGATTTTCCCGTAGAGAAAATAACTCAGCCTGGCTGATACCTGGAGTTTGGCTTTGTGATTTCCTTAGCAGAGAGCACAGACGTGTTATGCTGGACTCCTAAGGCTCACAACTGTCAGTTAATAAGTGAGTGTTGTTTTTAGCCCTTAAACTTGTGATAATTTGTTATGCAGTAATAGAAAATGAATGCATATGATTTGGATCTTACCCAAAGTGTTTTTATTATTTTATATTCATTAATTCATTTGTTCACCTGTTCCTTCATTTGTGAGTACGTTCCTTAAGTGCCAGCCTAGTGCCAGGCTCTAAGCTTAATCAGGAGTTTCAAACTTACAAGGCAATTGCATGACCCAAATCCTGAAAACTACCTTATTAGGATACTGGAATGTAATATCATCTGTCTCCAAACATGATCAAATACAGATAATGCAGACACTTTGCAGCTAGGGAAACCTGAAAACAATTCAATATCTAGTTTTGTGGCTCATTTAGAAAGTTCGGTGGGCCTAATGAAAGCTGCAAGTATCGATCATTTGTAAAAGAAGGCAGTAGATGGCACTATTTCGGCCTAATTATTTTGGCTGTCTTCACATATTTACTGAAATTGCCTCGTACTTTTCCAGATATCCAATGATTATCATGCCTGGAAGTTCCAAACACAGTGCCCTAGACCAATTAATTATTATTACTATTTTTTTCCACAGTGGTGGGGAAGCAAATAGGAGACTGCCTAGGGATTGCTGTCAGACCCTTCTTCCCAGCTGTGCTGATGTCCACTCCATCCGTTATGCAAATCACATGCCTTTGGGGAAAGGAACTCCCTGGCCTATGCTGGGTTTTGCTTATTAGACTAAGGAGAGCAAATTAACACACCTCAGCTCAACAAAGCTTTGTTCCTGAGCGACGGAAAAACTTAGGTGGCCCAAGGCCAGATATTTCATGGCATCTGCAGGTAGCTGAAAAGACAGGGTACAGATTGATTCCTGCACTTACACATTGCCAGTTTGTGCCCTGGCTTTTCTGGAAAATGTGGAATGTCTCCTCTTTCACTTTCTCTCCTTGCCAACTCTCTCTCTTCCTCCTTTCTCTTTTGCATTCTTTATTTCCCCCCTTGCTCCCTTCCTTCTTTCCCTTCCTTCTATCTTTCCTTCCCTCCCCCTCCCTACCTCCTCTTCCTCTTTCCTTCCTTCCTTCCCTTCCTCCCTCCTTCTCCCCTTCCTTCTTTCCTTCCTTTCCTCCTTCCTTCACCCTTAAATCTTCCTCTATGCCTCCCTCCCTCCCTCCATCTTGACTACTTCTTCCTTTCCCCATCTCTTTCTTTCTCCTTTTTTTAAAAACAATTTTTTTAATGTTTGTTTATTTTTGAGAGAGAGAGACAGAGACAGAGTGTGAGGGGGGAGGGGGAGAGAGAGAGGGAGGGAGACACAGAATCTGAAGCAGGCTTCAGGCTCTGAGCTGTCAGTACAGAGCCCGACGTGGGGCTTGAACCCACAGACTGTGAGATCATGACCTGAGCTGAAGTCAGATGCTTAATCCACTGAGGCACGCAGGTGCCCCTTCTTTCTCATTTCTGTATTCGCTTTTAATTATCCCAATTTCCAGTTATGCTCTCCTCCCTTCTTCAGAGGTAACCAACATTTGTGTTTGCTATGTATCCTTCCAGATTACTAATCTAATACCATTTAATTTATATATTCCTGTAGAAAATGCAAAGTGTTGCAGGCAACAATAGTGTTGGGTAGGCTGTAGGCCAGCATTTATGCTCTGCTGCTGGGTTATATACTGCCGCCATCTCTCTGGAAGGTACTCGAATTTACCACGTAAAATGTACAAACCCCAATAGCCAGCATATCTTTCTTGCTAGGCAGATATTCTAGATGTAGTCTAACTTAGGTGCGCCAGGAGAGATCTACAGGAATTTCCAAAGCAGCCTAAGTCATAAAGCAAAAACTGGAAACAACTCACATTTGCATTGACACAACGGTGCCTACACAATGGCGGTCTGTGGATTTGACAGAATACCCTACAAGCAGCGAAGATGAGCACTGGCTTTCGCATATGCATTCGTTTCCTAGGGCTCCTGTAACGAGGTGACAAGAACTGGGTAGCTTCAAATAAAGTAAGTTCTGCAGTTGTTGGGAAGTCCAAAATCAAGGGCTATGCCTGCTCTAGAGGTAGTGGGGAGGGAACTCTAACCTGAGTCTCTGAGCTTCTGTCAGCCTCAGATATTACTTAACTCACAGCTTGTTCTCTTCTCCCTGTGTTGTCTTTTCTCCATGGACTGCTCCCTGTGTATGTGTCTGTCTCTGGGTCCAAATGTTGCTTTTATATGAGAACATTGGTCCTTATTTTAACATGACCCTATTTCTAAACAAGGTCACCTTCTACGGCACTTGTGGTTAGGACTTGATTATTATTTTTTAAATTTATTTTTATTGTTATTTTTTATTTATTTTTAAATATATGAAATTTATTGTCAAATTGGTTTCCATACAACACCCAGTGCTCATTCCAAAAGATGCCCTCTTCAATACCCATCACCCACCCTCTCCTCCCTCCCACCCCCCATCAGCCCTCAGTTTGTTCTCATGTTTTTTAAATTTTTTTAACGTTTATTTATTTTTGAGACAGAGAGAGACAGAGCATGAACGGGGGAGGGTCAGAGAGAGGGAGACACAGAATCTGAAATAGGCTCCAGGCTCTGAGCTGTCAGCACAGAGCCTGACGCAGGGCTTGAACTCACGGACCGTGAGATCATGACCCGAGCCGAAGTCGGCTGCTTAACCGACTGAGCCACCCAGCCGCCCCTTGTTCTCATTTTTCAACAGTTTCTTATGCTTTGGCTCTCTCCCACTCTAACCTCTCTCTCTCTCTTTTTTTTTTTCCCTTCCCCTCCCCCATGGGTTTCTGTTAAGTTTCTCAGGATCCACATAAGAGTGAAAACATATGGTATCTGTCTTTCTCTGTATGGCTTATTTCACTTAGCATCACACTCTCCAGTTCTGTCCACGTTGCTACAAAATGCCATATTTCATTCTTTCTCATTGCCACGTAGTATTCCATTGTGTATATAAACCACAATTTCTTTATCCATTCATCACTTGATTGACATTTAGGCTCTTTCCACAATTTGGCTATTGTTGAGAGTGCTGCTATAAACATTGGGGTACAAGTGCCCTATGCATCAGTACTCCTGTATCCCTTGGGTAAATTCCTAGCAGTGCTACTGCTGGGCCATAGGGTAGGTCTATTTTTAATTTTTTGAGGAACCTCCACACTGTTTTCCAGAGTGGCTGCACCAATTTGCATTCCCACCAACAGTGCAAGAGGGTTCCCGTTTCTCCACATCCTCGCCAGCATCTATAGTCTCCTGATTTGTTCATTTTGGCCACTCTAACTGGCGTGAGGTGATATCTGAGTGTGGTTTTGATTTGTATTTCCCTGATAAGGAGTGATGTTGAGCATCTTTTCATGTGCCTGTTGGCCATCTGGATGTCTTCTTTAGAGAAGTGTCTATTTATGTTTTCTGCCCATTTCTTCACTGGATTATTTGTTTTTCGGGTGGAGTTTGGTGAGCTCTTTATAGATTTTGGATACTAGTCCTTTGTCCGATATGTCATTCGCAAATATCTTTTCCCATTCCGTTGGCTGCCTTTTAGTTTTGTTGATTGTTTCCTTTGCTGTGCAGAAGCTTTTTATCTTCATGAGGTCCCAATAGTTCATTTTTGCTTTTAATTCCCTTGTCTTTGGGGATGTGTCAAGTAAGAAATTGCTGCGGCTGAGGTCAGAGAGGTCTTTTCCTGCTTTCTCCTCTAGGGTTTTGATGGTTTCCTGTCTCACATTCAGGTCCTTTATCCATTTTGAGTTTATTTTTGTGAATGGTGTAAAAAAGTGGTCTAGTTTCATTCTTCTGCATGTTGCTGTCCAGTTTTCCCTGCACCATTTGTTAAAGAGACTGTCTTTTTTTCCATTGGATATTCTTTCCTGCTTTGTCAAAGATTAGTTGGCCATACGTTTGTGGGTCTAGTTTGGGGTTTCTATTCTATTCCATTGGTCTATGCGTCTGTTTTTGTGCCACTACCATGCTGTCTTGATGATTACAGCTTTGTAGTAGAGGCTAAAATCTGGGATTGTGATGCCTCGGTTAGGACTTGATTAAATGAATCGCAAGGTGGGGGCACAATTCAACTTGTAACAACGCATGTGTATGCATCAATACACAAGTATAATATTAAGCAAAAAAGTGAAAATCACATAAGACTATAAACAACATAGGGGCGCCCGGGTGGCTCAGTCAGTTAAGCATTTGACTCTCGGTTTTGGCTCAGGTCCTCATCTTGTGATTCATGAATTCAAGCCATGTGTTGGGCTCTGCGCTGACAGCGTGAAGCCTGCTTGGGATTGTATCTCTCCCTCTCTCTCTGCCCCTCCACTGCTCATGCTCTCTCAAAATAAATAAATAAACATTATTAAAAGAAAGAATATAAACAATATGATTCTGTTTCCATAATGATTCAACTAGACATATTGAGAATGGAGGGAATAAAGCAAATGGAGGGAATAGTCATCACACATCCCAGTACAGTGTTTACATCTGGTGTGAGGTGGGGGATGGGGCTGGAGAAGGGCCAGTCAAGGTCGTGCTTTCTCTCCTAAGCTGGATGCTGGGTAGAAGGGCATTTGTTCTATTACTACTATTCACTAAATCGTACACATGTTATAGTCACTCTTTGTAAGGCATGATATATTTCATAATAAAAGAATGAGGGAAGAAAACAAATTGGCAAAGAATCTCAAATAAAATACATATTTTGTTTTGGTGATTTCCTCATGAATTATCATAATGCACATATTCTGAAACTTGCTATTTGTAACCAAAACTTTTGGATCACTTTTTAGGTTGTGTACTCGTTAATCCATTTCCCTAGTCATGTACATTCCCAATGTCCTGATTTTTCCCGATCACAAATTTGAAGGTATCTTTCTTTTAATAATTTTTTTCATTTTATTTATTTTAGAGAGAGGGAGAGAGAGAGAGTGAGTGAACATGAGTTGGAGAGAGGTGTAAAAGGAGGGAGGAGAGAGAGAGAGAGAGAATGAATTTCAAGCAGGCTCCATGCCCAGAGTGGTGCCTGATGCAGGGCTTAATCCCACAACCCGGGGATCATGACTTGAGCTAAAATCAAGAGTCAGACAGTCAACCAACTCGAGCCACCCAGGTGCCCCAAGGTATTAATGAAAAAAAATTTTTTTAAGTAACAAGTTCTTCCTGAGGCCCGGCAATGACTTCTGTCAGTCACTTAAGCTAGTTTTTTTGGATTCAGTTTCTTCTTTTGAAAATTATGAATATGAACTATATAGCACTTTAGTAATTAGCTAATTGATTTTTTAAACATATTAGATTCTACTTCCTTCTATTTTGAGCAGAGAAAAGAAGGCCACAGAATCTCTTTTATGAGTAGAGTTTTAAAAAATAGGATTACCTTATTCAAAATATCTGTGTTAGGGGCGCCTGGGTGGCGCAGTCGGTTAAGCGTCTGACTTCAGCCAGGTCACGATCTCGCGGTCCTGGAGTTCGAGCCCCGCGTTGGACTCTGGGCTGATGGCTCAGAGCTTGGAGCCTGTTTCCGATTCTGTGTCTCCCTCTCTCTCTGGCCCTCCCCCGTTCATGCTCTGTCTCTCTCTGTCCCAAAAATAAATAAACGTTGAAAAAAAAATAAAAAAAAATTAAAAAAAAAAATATCTGTGTTAGTGTTACCTATGACCTATTCTGGGCCTTCTTCTCATTTTTACAATTTCTCTCTCATTAACCGGTGTGATTGCTGTCCCTTATATTATAATGATTCCTTAAACTTTATTAGTTTAGACATCTCTTCTTACCTACAAATACAATTATCTGCCAACTTAGTAATTCCCCCTTCATACATCATAATCATGTTATAAGTAAGGTAAAGCATTATCTTGTTCCCTAAGGTAATTATCTTGTCTTTGGCAAACATTCTTTCTCTTCCTCCCTTCCCTGCCTCAGTGACTGCATGTTACAATCAGAACTTGGCCTGAGCCTTGAATCTTTCCAACTCTCTTTCTTCCCTCTTGTTCTAGCTACTTGGCATCCAAACCTACTTTTTTGTTTTTGCTTTTTTTTCCTTCCATTTTTACTACATCTCTCTAACCCAATGTTTTTCAAAGCATGGTCCCTGGACCAGTAGCATCCACATCCCTGGAACTTGTTAGAGATGCAAACGCTCAGACTTCACACCAAACCCGAGTCCAAAGTTCTGGAGGTGGGGCTGTGACCTGTGGTCCCATCATATCTCAGACATCTGAATCCATCTCTCGGCTTCTGGAATTATATCTCTCTCAAAAGTGCAGTTCCAAGGTATCATTCTCCTGCTTAAAATTGGATACTGGTTGCCCAAGGTTTTCAGGGTAGAATAAAAAGGCACGACTTCAAAACCACCGGGGATTTGGCTCTTGTCTCCTCTAGCTTCTTCTTATGTTCACCTCCAATCTCCCACCCCTTAGAACACAAGCTCATCCCACACTCTGGCAATAAGTACAGGCATGTATTTTTTGAGTGTTCATGCTCTCACGGATCTCTGGGGCCTTTCAGAAAGCAATTTTGTCTCCTTTGTCTTCCATAGCCACCCTACATCAGGTATGGGTTTCTTAGAACTCTCTGTCCCCTGTGTCACACCAAAAGTCATTGTATTTTTAAATTAGCCCTTTTAGTTTCTTGAAAGATGTAATTTTGAAATGTAAAAAGATAGTATTTTTGCAAATGGAACACAATTCAAAGCTTCTGGAAGGAAATTCAAGAAAATATTCATGGTGGTTTCCTTTGGAGAAGGGACCAAGAAGTAGGATTATATTGGGAGAAAGATCTATCACCTATACTCTTGAATTGTTACCATAATCGTGCTTTGTTTTTACTACCTAAAAATAAATTTAAAAATTAAAATACCTTAGTTGCAGGGTACACATGTGTGTAGGAGGGAGACAAGGGTGTTACAGGGTAAGAGACTGCATAAAAGAACAAAGCAAGTATTTTTTTTTTTTTTAATGCTTACGTAGTTTTGAGAGAGAGCGCGGGTTGGGGAGGGGCTGAGAGAAAGGGGGCTCTGTACTGACAGCAGACAGCCTGATGCAGGGCTCAAACTCACAAACTGTGAAATCATGACATGAGCTGAAGTTGGACACTTAACCAACTAAGCCTCCCAGTGCCCCCCAGCTCAAGTCTTAAAGTAAATAAGGAGAGGATAAAATGCACATATTCATGACTACTCAAGTTTTCCCTCCAGTTTGAGAAATATACGGAATTCTTCTAAAGGTATACTTTTCTCTTGATTCTTTTCCTTATTTTCAAATTATTTTTATTATTCCTTATTTAAATGTGTATAAATGGACAGGTACAAGAAAATGGCAGCATGATCCATTCTAAGAGCTTTATGTAATATGTAATACATTAATCTTAATTAGGAAGTTGCAGGGCTGGGTTTTGAACCAAGGAGTATGGTTGTGGATGTTGCGAATATTCTTACACAGATGTAAGACCAAACCAAATTAATAAGCTAAGCATAAACAAAATTAAAAAGCTAACTGACTTCAAGCTAACATTTACTTCATAGATGAATCCTGCTAATTTGCTTTCAGGAAATTGCCCCACACAGGGTCAGTGTGGAATAGAATTCCATTCCATGTGGAACAAACTCACATCCTATCAGTTCACATGACTCTGCCATGGCAGCAAGCTGTGTGCTAAGTTAGCTCTCTTCCAACCTTGGATGACATGACATCTTCATTTGTACAGTTGCCTTTATGACAGTGGCCTTCACTTAGACCAAGCTGTCGTTTACAAGTACTGTTAACCTTCTTTATTTTCTTACCACCTCATGTCAGTCCTAACAGTACAAATTGGCACCAACACCAACGTTAATACAAACACAATTGTGAAGGCCTTGCAATCACATGTCAGTTTTCAAAAATAAGCCATCCAGTGATCCTCCAACATGAGTCAGTCAACTATGGCTTGGGAGCAAAATCCAGGCACCCTTATTTTTGCAAGGTCCCTGAGTTAAGAACTGTTTCCACCATTTTAAATGGTTGGAAAAAGAATATACGATAGAGATGCATGAGGCCCGTGAAGTCTAACATATTTACTATCTGGCTCATTTATAGAAAATATCTCCTGATTCCTGTATTTATGTAATTTTTAAAAAGATTATCATGTGGAAAGTGTATTTTAGAAAGCTTCAGGACCCCCAGGGGTACATTTCTGGAAACCAGGGAGGAAATCACATTGCGACTTACTGGAAAGTGTGGTCAGTTACTCATTGTCCGATATTTGTGAGATAAAAGCACAAACACACCTTTGCCCAGGAGAAGCACAGCTGTTCTTGGTATTGAGACCAGACAGAATTACTCCCAGGATTGTCATGGAGAGGACACTATGGGATGTAATGATGTCTCTCTGGTGTGTGACAGCAAGTTTTACAGAGCCATTTTATATAGCAATCCTACAAATAGCCTGATGACATCATGCCCAAATCTGATTTGGTAAAGGCAATTTTCCAAGGACTTTGTGGGTCAGGTATTCAGCTTTTTATTGATCTGGTTCAATGTAAGACTAGATTGTAGACCTGGAAGTGAGGAGAGACTGGATGCCCATGGGGCAAATCTCTCTTAGTATACTTTATCTTGGATGAGCGTTGAACACAGGAGTAAACACCCTGCCACACAATGGGAGGTCAGCTTGTCTATGTTGCCAGGTTAATTTCATACCCATTTTATGTTTTTCCCATAAAGAACGCAGCGTATTCCTGGGAGCACGGCAATGCAAAGTTCGGGGGATAAGATGAAACACATAAATAAAGCACTTATTGATGCCATGAAAGCAACAGATCTACAACTCTTCTGTTCATATATTGCAAGAATGACAGAGGACACATCAGAGACCACGACCCAGCAGTGGCATCCATGTCAGTAAGTGCTGAGATGAACTCTGCCTCCATTTAGAGGCAACTTGATGCAGCTCTCTCAAGAGACAAATCTTTGTATGTTTTAATTCCTGTACTTTAAAATAATGTAATTATTCATAGTAATTTATTTATAAACAATCATTTATATTTTATTTGTAACTGTTTAGTCACCTGTCTTGTCATATTTTATTTTATTTTTATTTTTTTAACGTTTATTTTTGAGAGAGAGAGAGACAGGGTGCGAGTGGGGGAGGAGCAGAAAGAGAGGGACACACAGAATCTGAAGCAGGCTCCAGGCTCCAAGGTGTCTGCACTGAGCCCGACGCGGGGTTCAAACTGACAAACTGAGATCATGACCTGAGCCAAAGTTGGACATTTACCGACTGACTCACCCAGGCACCCCTGTCTTGTTATATTTTATGCTAGTTCAGTCAATATGATGAAATCAGAGCCCCTACAGCTTGGAAAATGTCTGATAGCCCCCACCTTGCTGTTTATTGAAGGAGTAGCTGTTCTAATATGCTGGATGGGTTGACGTTTGTGTCATCATTGATTAAAAGTCAACTATACTCTCTATTCTGTCAAACAGGTCCACGTCCAGAGTTAATAAGGGTGCACTAGTTATGAGAAGATTTCAGATCACTATTTGGAGCCATTCACCCCATCTCCACCATGGCATCCAATACTTTTTTTCTGGAAGCTCCATTCAACTTTGATTTTAAAATCAGCTGTCAATAATCTACCCAGCATCGACTGTTTCCTGCCTAAGCAAAATTAGCTCTTTAGAGTCAGAGGCTGGCATCTGTCTTCCCGCAGCCATCCCCGCAATGGAGTAAAGCTGCATCCGTCCCCTCCACACCTTCTATACCTAGGACACCTTGAGCAAAAACAACCTATGTCTTTAGTATTATAGTCCTTCAGATGTGGCAAGTTCACATTTGTGTATTTAGTAGTCTGTCCCCTTCAGTGGCAATAGTAGTCTATACTCTGCAAATCGTTGGGAATTGGGAACCACTCTGACACAATGTGACCTAAGAATTTTGTTAGGAGAAGAAAACAAAGAACTGGAAAGTGCATGCGTGACTTTGTGCCATTCAGCAGTTGAATGGACTGGTTAGAGGGTGTTAAAGCTGGGATGGAGAAACACCTGGGGCCTTTAGAGAATACATTCTTATTGTTGTTGTTATTGTTGTTGTCGTTTGACCTGCTTAAATCCCTTCACATGTTGAGAGGCCACAGTACAAGCTACACAGTGCAAAGTTAACATTGGAGGCTCTGGAACTTCTGTCTAGATTTGGAACCCAGCTACTGATCTCTCTCTCCCTTTCTCTCTGTTTCTCTCTCAATATCTCTCACTTTGTCTTCTCTCTTTCCATTCCTACAATGAATTTATACATTTTCAATGACCTGGTTATATACTTTCTGCCTTTCTCGGCCATCAAGTGCATTATCAGGATGAGCTTCAATCACTGTCACTCTGTTAGTCATAGTGTGCAGCATCTGCTTTCCTAGATCAGGAATGTTTGAGTAACAAACTCACTCTCCTCCAATTTCATACAAAATTTTC
The DNA here is from genome assembly GCF_022837055.1 of Prionailurus viverrinus. Classification (NCBI taxonomy): domain Eukaryota; kingdom Metazoa; phylum Chordata; class Mammalia; order Carnivora; family Felidae; genus Prionailurus; species Prionailurus viverrinus. The sequence goes on along the minus strand of NC_062564.1, from coordinate 190,015,722 downwards.
CTTCACATTTGGGCTTGCCCCACGGTGGTGGCATGCAAATTCTGCTCATCTCAGGAGGCTGCTTGTATCTACACAGTTCCTTCTAACCTTCCTATTCCAAAGCAGGTTGAAACACTGCCCTGGTTCCTAAAATCCAGAAGCTACTGCCTGTTGGAGTGCTGGCAAGCATGGTGTTTAGGGCAGGAACTCAGAAGCTAAGTTGGAGAAATCTGATTTCCTCAGCAGCACTCCACTGGACATAAACTTACGTGAACTCTGCATGACTCACTTAGACCAAGGTGAACACTGATGTCTGTGTCCAACTGCAGCACTCGAAAATATTTGCCCCTCTTTGGCAACTGGGGCCAATCTGCTTTTCTCTAGCTCCCAGCATGGACAGTTCATCACTTGAAACAATTTTCTTCTTTGTTGTTTTGTTGGCGAGCAAAGACTGCAAAAGCAAACCATTGTTCAAGCTGAAAGTCATTTGGTGGAGAAAATGAGATGCTTGGACCAGTCTGTCCTTTATTTTATCGTCCCCTCTGGCATCCATTTATGGATCTGATTTGATTTCTATTTTCATTTTGAGTCTTTTCTCTATGACCTCAGGTCAGAGACAATATCAAAAGCAATGTGTTTTGGTGGGTTTATTTATCTGAGTCAATGGAAGAAGAGAAAGCCAACGGAAATGGAAGGGGGAGGGGCAGAGAGAGAAAGAGAAACCAACTGAGACTAAAGCTATGTCTGTATGAAAAGGAAACATAACTACAGTTGGATCTGGAATTCTGACCATTTTCCTTACTAATCCTGATGCTGTTTACACTGTAACAATCAGCTTCAATCTTTAACATGAACACAGTTTTCACAATCCGTTAATATTTTATCCCATATTCATGGTCACCAAGATGAATGGAGAGGGTTGGATCTGGGAGGAAGAATGGGGAAAGAACCAACAGCAAAAAAAAAAAAAAAAAAAAAGAAGAAGAAGAAGAGAATTTGTCTTTTGCCATTGAATAGTGAGTTTTTACAGTAAGTATATGAGATAAATAAGTTTTCACAAAACTTCTGGATTTGCCATTTGTAAAATTTCAAAAAAACTTTCCATTTGAATTTCAATTGGAAACTTGGAGTGCTTTCATTAAAAACAGCTATGTGCTTATTAAATGCCATTGCATTTGATTCTTCCAGGGGTATGAAAAGTCATCATGCTGGGACTGGAGCATCAGTAGAAATGGTGCATACAAAGTGCATAAAGAAGATGAATTCAACACATGGGAGAATACACCAAGTCGCTACTCATGGCTGGTGTTACTATTGATGCCACCAACCAACCCAGAAGGACAGAACCTTCCCTTAATTTACAGAAGGAAAGTAAATCACAGATCATAAGTCTTCTCAAAAATTAGGTATTCAAATTCTATCACTACCAAAATATTCAGACAGAAAGGCAAATGATCTGGTGTACTTTGTTTAAAGATAACCAAAGCAATGATGCAGAACTCTCCTTCAGGTGAATTAAATTGTTAACAGAAACAAGTTTTTAATAAGCCTGTTGACCCAGTGATACTTGATCTAGTTCTCAGCTCTTCCTTAGAGACTTCCTTTTTCCATCCTCACAGAGAAAAATTGAAAAAAAAAATTTTAATTGGGTATAATATATGCTTAGGAATTAGAAAAAATGGGGCAATTCATATTTAACTGTCAGTTTTTGCTTATTAAGTACGATATAAAGCCATGGCTTCAGACTTTAGTGTGTATTTAGGATTGCCTTGAATGCATATTGAAAATGTACTTACCCAGCCTAAGTCAATCCTAATGATTCTGATTAAGTTGATCCCTAGTATAGCCCAGAAATTTTGTTTTAAGGAAATTTCCCAGGTGATTCTAATGAAGGTGATCCATGGACCATTCTTTGAGAAACAGTGTCTTACAATGTATTCATGGTGTGTGTGTGTGTGTGTGTGTGTGTGTGTGTGTGTCTCATGGGGAAACATAGCAGAAGGACTTCGAGTTAAAAAGTTGGTTTGGGTTGTTTTGTGAAGGCATTTGGCTGACATGCTAAGGAGTCCATGTTTTTCAATAAGGAACTACTGTGATCAGATTTGTACTTTTAGACATGTAACTCTGATAGCAGGATGGTTTGGAGAAGGCAAAAGGAGGAGTCAAGGATACAGGTAGTTTTGCAAGAGAGGAGGGCTTGATCTAAACTTCTGTCCCACACATTGTGCAGGTCATAATGATGAGTAAGACTTATTACCTTGAGGAAACTTGAGTTCTGTTTCCTCAAGTTGCTTACAAACCTAGTAAAAGAAGATCTAATACATGCGACACAGATGAGCAAGTCAAAGAAGTGGCTGGCTGGGTGCACAGATTGGAGACGGATAGTTGCAGACTTTTGCAGAGTTACAGAGACCAAGGGAAGACTAAGGTTCCCAGACCAGGATAGATCCTGAGAGAAAGGTTAAACTGGATCAGAGTTGATGGCACTGTGCTCTTTTCACTGGTGTGGCAAAAAAAGCAGGGTTGCAGACTTATATGAGGAAATGAAGAGAAAATAAAAGCGTAGAGTATCAATTTCTTCTTGGAGATTTTGTTAATGAAAAAAAGTCAGAGCCAAAATAGCTGCTTAAAGACACTACAAGGATAAGAAAAAGGCTACTTTTTGTTTAGTTTTGCTTTAATTCTTTAAATTTTTAATTTCATTTTTTTTCATTCTTATAGAAGATACTGGAATGTATTTGAGAGAAAATGAGAAAGAGAAGTTGAAAACTGGAGAAGTGATCATTGGTAGGGCAAAGAAAATGAGAGAAGAAATGGGACTGAGAGGGGAGGAGAGGTGAAGAATCTGGACTTGGAAAGGAAGAGACCAGAAAGCTGAAGAGAACAGTTGACTCCGCATGGCACTTCTGAGGTAGGCAGGAAGCAGCAGGGGAAGGAGAAAAGGGATGAGGGAAGTGATTTAGACACTATAGGTTGTTGTTCAGTAGCCATACTACACCTTCTTTCTCAGTTTGTCGAAGCCAACCGTGTAAGTTTTGTTCCTGTGGCAATGTGCTTAGGGAAGGTGGATTCCTCTCCAAGTCCCAGAGAATGAACCATGTTTGATCCAAACTCAGCATGGTTATCCCATTCCCCTCTGTTGGTGGCAGAGGTTTGGCAAACGACAAAGTTTGGGCCAAATGTACATTACAGAGATCTCTACTGAGGATGCTTTGGGGAATTACTTTGCTTCATAATAAATAAATTTCCTCCCTTGAACTTGGTCGTATGAAGTCATGATGCTTAGACTGAGGGAGCCATCTTGTAACTATGAGGTAGAAGCCAAGGACAAAGAGTTAGATGCTCAGGATGGAGGAAAATAAATCTGAGTCTAATGACAACATTAACCAAGTGTGTTATCTGAGAAACTACTTACCTCCAGTTTCCTGTTTGGAGAGAGATTTGTATTCTTAATGTTGAAATAATAATAATTTGCAATTTTCTAATATTCACAGTAAAAACTATATGTAAGTGACTCTAGGAAAGTTTGCGTCCATTTTTTTCACATCTGGGAATTGGGTTTGGGACGTGTGGAAAATATCAGGGGCTACCATTGAGTATGCTGCGAATGGTAGCTAATGAAATAAATAAAATGAAGGCAGAAATAAAGCATACCCAAAGTAAACAGTGACTGGATGCAGCCAAAATGGCTCCCCAGCACTTCCAACCTCTCTACGAGGGGGCAAAAGGGGAGAAAATCTGGATTGAAGATGAGTTGAGGTGGGCATTGGAATGCAACATCAACTGAAAGCAAAGCGGATGGTGTCCATGGGAGAGCAAGGGCAGTGTGGAAATGTTTCGTGAAAGTCAAATGAGCATTAAATAGTATTAGACTGTTCCTGGTCACCTCCTATGACATGGTTTGCCCTCAGTTTCATTATCTCTAAAATGGGAATAAAAATAGCACATCGCTCCTAGGTTTTTGTGAGGACAAAATGAGATAATATGTGCAATTGATTTTCCATTTTATGTAACATATTTTAAGCATCAGTAAATATATAGCAATAATTAGGCCTTGAGCTCCTGTCAGAACCAGGAAGGGGAGCACCAAAAAGCCCACACGCACATCAAAATAATGTCAAATAATGATGCACTCCATATATTTTTTTAATCAACAAAATGTGCAAAAATTCCACTCACCATGCATATTAGTAAGTTTTTCCAAAGTTGAATTAAGGGAAAAAGAAAAAAAATTCTGGCACAAAATAGCCTGTGTATCTTAACAAGACAAACTTCAAAGAAATGGGCTGCTGCAGCACCCACTGATTATTTGCCAACAGTTTTTTTAGCCAGCACATGCTCTTTATTTAGCTGGGCCAGCAAGCTGCTGAAGGTGTCGTTGCTCATCCTGTCACTGGACGGGCTGGAAAGGCAAACACAGAGGAGCGAGCTTGCCAAGTACCCAGCTATCTGAACAGCTGTGGGTTAGGTCCAGGGAACTGTAGAATTCTCGCTGCTTCAGATTCTTTTGTTCTTTTCCACATAGTGTGTTCCTGGAGCAGGACCCACAGCATTGGTACCACCTAAGAATTCGCTAAAAATGCAGACTTTCAGGCCCCACTGAAGGAGAACTGAAGCAGAATCTGCCTTTTAATAAGACTTTCTGGCGAGTTGTGTGCACATTAATGTTCTAGAGGCACTGATCTTAAAGACTTGTCTGAAGCCATCTTGTGTGATAGGCAATGACTCACAGCTTCCCCAAAGGCCCTCTCACTTCCTTGTCATCCTTTCATGACATGGGATGTATGTTCTCAGGTGAGGCCCAGCTTCACAAAGTCCCTCACTGTTGTGACCCACTGAAATCAACCCTGAGTCACCAGTGAGCACCAGTGATCTAATACTGTGATTGGACAGCAAGAAAGCCCAAAGAAATAGTCTGAAAGTGGGTTTATTCCACATTCTGCTTCATGTTGGTAATTGACCTGGGACAAATTAACTAAATTCTATGTTTGTGCCTCCTCTATCCCAATTCACAAGCAAGACTCTGCAGCCCTATTTGTAACTGCTAACTCTTTCTTGATGCCCATCACTGAGTGGAAAAGAGGAGGACACTAGGGGGCATTATGGGAGAGCACCTAAAACAAGATTGGTCAGTCAGCTCTAGTCCCTGGAGCATCTGGATTGGGAAATCAGAGACACTAGTTGTCTCTCTTGGTATTTAAGCAAAGAGGAGTTGTCAGACACCTGGGGAAATTATTTCTGAGCTAGGGGCTCAGAGATGCAAAAAAAATTTAAAAATTTATAAAATTAAAAAAAAAAAGCAGAAACTCTATGACTCTGGAAATATGAACCTTAATTCCTGATGGTTTTCCAATTTGGGATTCTTATGTCTACTGAAGTTCACTTGTACTTGGCTGCTGATGAGTTCCTTAAAATACCTTTTACTCATCTGGTAATTGAACTGCTTACATTAGCTTAAATTCCTTAAATCCACACAGTCCTGATCACACAATACATTTTAAGTGAATGGTGGTTATGATTATTTTTATTATTACTATTGGACAACCAACATCATTATTATTATTGTAATACCTCCTACCCCAGGCTATATTTTCATTCAAATTTAGTAGCTAATAATTAATTCTTAAAGCTGTAAGAAAACCAATCACCTGCATCATGACCAAAAATAAAAAGAAATACTGTCTTGAAACATGTATATATTCACTGATGGATTGCTGTTCAAAGAATTAACTGAAGAATTGATGATGCCTACAATTGCTAACCACAAACAGCAGCTGCCGCATAAGAACGCATTGTGTAAGTTAACTGTGGCACCAGGGAGAGAAGGGACTACCTCACGCTTCAGGACTGTAATGTACCAAACTGCTACTCAGATTTTACATGAGTCCTAACTAAAGTCAGAAAGGTCAACTCAGTGACTCAGGTAACAAAAATAACAAGTTATAAAATGAAGAATTCTAGGTCCCACTTGCCACCATGGTCTCCTATAACATAGTCTGCAGACCCTTACCTCAGCCGGCAGACAACCCCAGAGACCTACTGGTCACACTCATCTGAATCCTTCTTGAGACACTGACTTCTTAAAAACTCCAAACTCTTTTCATCAAAGGATTGATCATTGAATGTGTAAAATACTCAACATTGTTCAGTGGAAGATATTTATTATCAGCATTAAAGATAAATAATAATAACCACCATTTGGATGGCAAGGCTTACCAAGCTGCTTTTTAAAGTACAACATGTGTCATCATATCCTATGTTTTAGTACTGACATGAGGGACATTTGAGAGAGGAGATACCTTTCCTAAGGTTTGCAGCCCACCACTCTGACAAATACGGATAGTTCCGTTTAGCAAAAACACTTGCAGATGCTTTTAGCAACAAATCTTTAAGTAGAGGCAAGGACTTTCTCAAGATGCCACTCGATTGAAATTCCATATGCTTCTTTCCTAAGAGGTGGGGAAAATGCTTTAGGGGGAACTGTCCCTTCTTCAGAGCTGTGACTGGTAAAAGGGTGAAAGACACTGGGGACACTTCCCAGCAAATCAAGCCCTGCAAGAACAGATCCAGGGTGATAAAATCCTCTCCAGATGCCATGGAATGAAATTTCCTCACCTCTGGCAGTGCCTGATTGCCAAGCATAACTCAACATCATTATGATTTTCTAGTGCATTGAGCTGGGGAATTATTTTCAAAGAAGACTGACTAGTTCTTGGATGAAGAGCGGAAGGCCCCTCAGCAAACTCTCATCTTGAGGACTTGGTAACTTTGTCCTTTTGCATCCAAGAAAGGGCAGATTTTCCTTTTGGAAGTAATTGGAGTTTTCTCTACTTGAAAGTTTTAAGCAAAACTGAAAGGACTGTGGATATTACATAAAACATTTGGATTTTTCAAATCCTAGACTCTAGAATGAATTCATATTTTCTTGGGAGAGAGTCAGTTCTGGGGCTCTCCTAGACATTCATTTCTTTTGGAAATTGAAATTTGCATTGGCCTGGGGACTTAGACATTGGTTGTCTAAATAATTCCATGCAGAAACAAAAATTCATGCTCATCAGATGTTCAGGCCAGTTTCCTAGAGAGTAGTAATTTAGAGGCATTCAAAGTAGTTTAAGGGGAGAAGGAAATAAGTCAATACTTTATTCATTCCAAACATGAACCAACACCATTAGGTCAGGAATATTTTCTGCTGAGAAAATAATGTCATCAAGGCTCAATCGTCACTAGGAGAGGACGGAGGGTCCATAAAAGATGACATTATTTATATGAGCCAGTCAGAATTTTAATACTTGTAATTCTGGAGAGACCATGGAGCTTGTGGATTACCCCAAAGTGTCTTTTACCTGAAGCCAGATTCTTAAATTCTACCTTTAGGACAAATTCCTAAACCTTTCTTGTGAACATACACCCCATGATATTCTGGCTCCAATATCCCCTAGCTGCTACTGGATGACTCTTCACCATGAGCCCCACTTGACATACACCCAACTCCATCCTGCCCCTGCCCTGCCTTCCTGGTCATTCCAATGGCTGCAATTCCCCTCTCCTGTCAAGGGAATGCTCAGTGATCATTTTAGTCCTGAGTCAGATATCATCTTCTCCAGGTGCCCTTTTCATTCCTCTCGTCCTGCTTGGCGAGCTTAACTGTTTTCACCTTTGCCTTGTACCTTTACTATTACCTTATTGTGGTTTATCGTAGTAGCTTGTTTTACCATTTGTCTCTCCCTCTTGATTACAAGCTCTTTTTCACAAGGGACATTTTTACAAGGGACATTTTTTAAAATATTTATTTTTGAGAGGGAGAGAGAGAGAGAGAGACTGCACACATGTGAGATAGATAGAGAGCGTGGGGGAGGGGCAGAGAAAGAGGGAGACAGAAGATCTGGAGCAGGCTCCTTGCTGTTAGCTCAGAGCCTGATCATGCAGATCAAACCCACAAACCATGAGATTATGACCTGAGCCGGAGTTGGAAGCTTAACTGACTGAGCCATCCAGGTGCCCCAGGGCCATTTTTTAATCTGCCTGCCCAATGACCAATATTTACTGAATGGATGAGCATGTCATTATAACTATTCAATTGCTGTAGATTTTAAAATCTAAAATAAAATTCTTACATTTGCTATATAATCAGATGCTGTCTTTTTGAAAAGTTATTCTTATTCCATCCAATGGCTCATTCCAACCAATGGTGACAGGTGATGGGGAAAATGGGTAATACTTAAACTAAAAGCTGAGTCCCCAAAATGGTCAATCATTTGAATTGTGAAAAAAACCCACAAAAACCCTAAATGACTCTTTATTTCCATGTACACACATTCATGATGAGTTAACATTCACAGGATTAACTGAAAATTAATGATACTGTTAGCACCATGGATTGGGCACAAGTTATATGGCTTCCTCAGCACAGGATGCTTATGAATATGATATCTAATGGTCAGAATGCTGCATATGAGACATTACTAGTCCAGTTTTGGAGATGGGGAATCTGAGTTTCAGAGGTGTTCAAATTATGTTTTGAGTGTCAAATAGCTAAATAATGGTTATTTATAACCAAATAATAGCTAAACTAAAGGGGAGTTCCTCAAAAATGGATTTCTTAATCAGTTCAGGCTGCTATAAGAGAATATCATAGACTGGGTGGCTTAAATAACAGAAATTTATTTCTCACATCTCTGGAGGCTGGGAAGTCTGAGATCAAGGTGTCAACAGATACTATATCTGGTGAGGTCCTGATTCTTGTTTTGTACACTGTCTTCTTATCCCATGGTGAAGAGCAGAAAGAGGTAGCAAGCTCTCTCATGTCACTTCTTATAATGTCACTCCACTTCTCATGTCACTCCACTCCCAAGATCTACTTACCTCCCAAAGACTCACCTCCTAATATAATTACATTGGAATTGGGATTTCAACATATAAGTGTGGAGGGGGACACAAACGCTCAGTCCATAACATCCTAGTACTAGCAATGCCAGAAGACTAAGCTGGTGCATTGGCAATAGTGGTAGTATCGATTCCAAAACTTTTAAGCCAATATGGAAGTCTATGAAACAAAGGTAGCACTAAGACTATTTTAGGAAATAAATTTGATGAAATTCCTGCCCCAAGTTACCAGAAGAAACACAATCCTTTTCAGAAGCAGCCAACTCTAGCCTCTGGTGTAGCTTGCCAGCGGGTTGGCTCAACTCTCACGATAGTGCTATTCCTTGGAGGCCACAATTCTTGAAAGCTAAAATCCTCTTGACTTAGGTAGCTGACCAGTGAGAGCATCACTTCTCTGAGTGCTAAGGGCTGTTTCTCAGGAGTATCCCAAGCACAGAGTCTGGGCAGAAGTGCTGCAGTGAGGGAATTTGTTGCTGCTCGCATCTGGGAGAACTCTACTAGTTTTCCTTCCAGTTATAACATCAGTCCAATAGGCTGGAGTTAGTTCACTGTTTGGGAAATTAAACCCAATCTACAATAGGTACAAAATGGGATTATTGCAACAATATGCATGACATTTTCATGAAAACTATGGTGGTAAATGATCCAGAATAATAATAAGAAGGCAATCTCATATTTTTGGGCTATTTACTATGTGTCAGGCACCCTCTTAATAATTATATATATTATATATACATATATAATATATATATACACACACATATATTATGTGTATATCTATATAATATATACACACATGTGTGTGTATATCTGTTTAATATATACACACAGGTGTGTATATAGTATACAGATATATACATAATATATGGGTGTATACATGTATAACATATATGTATCTATCTATATATCTATCTATACATGTATATATATAATCTCACTTAATCTTCCACAAAATATTACAATAGAAGGCACTGTTACCTGATTTTACAATTGAGACAACAAAGGTACACTGTTACTAAGTGACAGAGATAGCACTCAAACTATACTATGCTGATTTATTCATTTATCACTTTAAATTCCTTGAGGACAGTTTCAATGGAATGTTACAGATAGAAGCAATATTATAGAGGGTTGAGAAACTAATCCTAGGACATAATGTGGAGATAGGGAAAGAAAGCCCCACTTCTAACAATTCTGATGAAAACAGGAAAAGAGTAATATTATGGAAGAGTATACTTTGGAAAATTTTGAGCCAAGGTGCAACATACTTTGGGATCAGGGAAGATATTTGCCTAAGTGGAAGGAGTGGATAGAGTGGCCAGTTTAAGATCAGAAAGAGAGTGATGACTGCAGAAAAACATCTTGGAATGAAGGACATTTGGGGGCTCAGATGCATGATTTATATATTTTTTTTATTTTTAAATTTTATTTTATTTATTTTTATTTTGAAAGGGGGGAGTGGCAGAGGGAGAGGGAGGAAGAGAGTCTTAAGTAGTCTCCGCACTCAGGGTAGAGCCTGATGTGGGTCTCCAACTGACGATCATGAGATCATGACTTGAGCCGAAATCAACATGAGATCATGACATGAGCCCAAATCAAGAGTTGAGTCAGACACTCAACTGACTGAACCACCCATGTGCTCTGCATGATTTATTTTCAGGCAGGAAAAAAATTCTTTCCTGTCAGGGGCTGGAAGAAAGGAGCAAAAGAAACAATGGATGCTACCATGTATTTTTAGTAGAGGATAAAAGCTGTGAGTTTTAACACTAGATGGTGTCAATGTTCCAACTGAAGTAGGAAACAAGATCTTCTTAAAGTGAGCAGGACAGATGCCTAAATAGAGGGGCTAAAGAGAATTGTGAAGTTTTGATAGAGCCCTTGGCATACGATCTCCAATGATGGCTACCATCAATTTCTTCTCCACTCATCAAGAGGTGGAATCCATTTTCCCTCCTTTCGAAAATGGACAGGACTCGTGACTTTGTTCCACAGACTACAACAGAAATAATGTTATGCCAGTTCCTGGCCTAGTTTTTACAAGCACTTTTGGATTTCCCCTTCTTCTCTCTTGGAAGTCAGCTACCATTTTTAAAGAAGTTCACCTCTTCTGAAATCACCACACTGTGAGAAAATCCAATCTGGCTTATTACTTTGCCATGTCTGCAATAACAAAATACCACAGACTTGGTGGCTTAAACAACAGAAATTTATTTTCTCAAAATTCCGGAGGCCAGAGAGGTCATGTTCAAGGTGTTGGCAGAGTTTGTTTCCTCCTCTGAAGCCTCTCTCCCTGACTTGCAGATGGCTACTCTCTTGCTACCTCTTCACATGGCTGTTTTCTGGGCACACATGACCCTCATTTCTCTTCCTCTTTCTCTTCTTATGGGGGAGGAATCCAATCATATTAGATTAAGTCCCCATCATTTTAACTTAATCTCCTCTTTAAAGACCTTCTCTCTAAATACAGTTACATTCTGAAGTTCTGGGGTTTGGAACTTCAATTTTTTTGAGGTTTGGGAGGAGGGCACAATTCAGCCCATAATACTAGTCATGCACGGAGGTCATTAGAGAGAGAGAGAGACAGAGAGAGATTCTCAACCAGTCCCCAGTTGTTCCAATCTTCCCAGCCAAGGAATGGATTTGTGAGTGAAGAAGCCATCTCAGAGATTCTGCTTCTCAAACACCAGGTGCAGAACTTCTGCTTGGGCCCTGTCCCATTTGAAAAATTGTGAGAATCCACAGTCCAAATCTAGAGCACCTGAATGTTACTCTCTTCTCCGTGCAACAATAGAAAAGTTAAACAAGTACTGAAGCTAATCGGAGTTGACCAAGAAAGTCACAGAACTGACAATGTGGAGATCCATCAGTTTTTATTCAGAGCTTTGTATCTTCACAAAGAAAATCGCCCTTCACGTAAGGTCATTCCTGCATATGGGGTAAAGCAGTGCCAACACTATCACCATTTTCCTGCTTCAGGAACACCCTTTTATCTGGAATTCACACACACACACACACACACACACACGAACCCACATTTACATCTCTTAATGGAACTAAATTTGACATGTGAAATTATTTTTTTTAAATGCCTAGCTCGTGAGATTATGCTACTATATATAAAAGTAATAAATTAACCTGCTAACATCACTGGCTTCTGATATTATTGTCGTATATAATGTATAGACAGAGCCCACTCTGTATGTCTGTTTTTCCCCGGATTTACTTCAAATAATTTGGGCGATAAAGGTAATTGCAAACTAATTTCCCCACACCTTTATAATAGGTTCTGTTCATCCTTTGGAAAGTTCACAAATCTGAAACTTTACAATCTACAGAAAGTCAAATGTTGCCAGTTTAAGTAATTGCGTGAATAGATCCACCTTGTTGTATGCAACTAATTTTAAGTACAGAGAGAGGGGTCTAATTTTCAAATAAAATCAGGATCATCTACATGGAAGGGTGGAAGACTTGACAAAATTGTCCTCTTTATCCGTTTCCCTGCATTGTAATTGGAACTCCAAAACATTCCCCAAAGTGGAATCACCCGTTCTCTCCCTTTTATTCCTTTTGTTTTCTAAGCAATGGGTTCCAGTTTCTTCTATTCCATTCTTTATTTTCTTATGCACCTTGTTCATTGAATTTTAATGTATACACACAAACATGCATACCTCTACTCCCACCTCTCCACACCTATAAGATTTTTTGATGCATGGGGCACCTGGGTGGCTCAGTCTGTTCAGTGTCAGACTTTGGCTCAGGTCATGATCTCACGGTTCATGGGTTTGAGCCCCACATCAGGCTCTGTGCTGACAGCTCGGAGCCTGCTTCAGGTTCTGTGTCTCCCTCTCTCTCTGCCCCTCCCCTGCTCACGCTCTGCCTCTCTTTCTCTCAAAAAAAAAAATGCTAAAAAATTTTGTAAAAAAGATTTTTGATGCATGATTGGTGAAAACAGGAATAAAGAATTATAATTAAGCATTTGAAAGAAGAGAGGGCTCAGAAATAGGAGAAATAGGTTTTTCTAATGTCCAAATTTCCTGGACAGTAGACAATACCCTAAACAATGTAAATATCAGAAACTTCCCTCACTGCCTCTTTTATACTGTCTGTAGGTGTTTGTGCTGGTGATGGCAGGGGTGAGGGAAGACAAAATCAGTAACAGGTTAGAGTATATATTCTAAAAATGGGTGAGAGTGCCTCTTTAAAACATTGTGAAATTTGTCATTTCTGAGTTAGTTTAAGATGAGAGTCCATTCTTTCCTCGTGGGGCGAGCCACAGAGATTCTAAGAGGCAAACTAATCTCTGCCTTCTTTGGCTTCAGATCACAAAAATAAGAGGAGAGTCCCGGCCTTTGTAGCAGTCTTGCTGTATTTTTTTTTTTTTATTGTAACTGGTATCGTATTCATTTTTCATTACAATTACATTGCACTACAATTCATTTTTGTTATTACCATGGTTACGGCTGTTGTTTATCATCTTTGGCTAATCTCAAGCTTGAACTACTGCAATAGGTTTCAAGCTGGCCTAAGAGCCTCTGCTCTGGTTCCTCTTACTCGGCTCTGTCAGAGGGATGTTTCTAAAACATAAATCTGACATACCTTGTGCTTATTCCCTTAGTGATCTCATCCAGTCTTATGGAGATAAATATGATTTAGATATCAAGGTCACCAATATTTCTTTTTCAGCCTAGATCTCTCCTCTTAAACTCTAAACACACACACACACACACACACACACACACACACACACTTTTGCTATTACTACCTATGGCATAAGTGGGCATGGATGTCTATGAGGCATCCTAAATCCCCAAACAAGGAAACAGGGGGGGTTCCTGACCTTCTTCTCCAAATGTGGCCCTCCTTCAGTCTTTCTGAATGTCAACCCATTCTTCTGATTGCTTAGACAAAAGGGTCAGAGTTATCTACAAATAGGAACCGAGATACAGAGAGGCTCAGTGACATCTACAAATAAGTAAGTAGCAGAATCAGGATGGGAACCCAGGTAGTCTGACTCCAGAGTCTACACTCCTTACCTGTGCTCTACTACCTTATTAACCCCTTTTCATGTAATCTTGAACTTCATATGGCATCTGCATAACAAATATCCACTGTTCACCTCAGAGGTGGCTTGCTAAATCAAATCAGAACTATAAATTCTGGTTCTACCTAGTTGACAGACAAAAGAGCTGAAAATTCTACTTGTTTAGGACCAAGATTTTTTTCTTAATTATTTGCACTCTATTTTTTCAGACATTCTGTATGTTCTTATTGGGATACTAGGCTGGGATTTTGAGATGGAAACTCAGATGTGTCTTTTATAATTCTGTTTCAGCTACTAATTAGCTGTATAACCTTGGGAAGTTTCTAAACCTCTGGATATTATGCTCACTCTGCCAAAAATTGCTATGCATGCAGTAGATGGTCCAAGCTCTACAGTAATAATGTAGTTAAAAAAATAACTCAAGTTACAAGGTCCCTTCACTTCTTGAGGGCAAGAATCATATCTATTTGCTTACTATTGGTTTCTCAAGTGTTTATTGCAATTCTACCTTCTGCAGAAACTCAACAAATTTGTGCAAATGACTGGTTGAATTCATGATATGGTATGTAGTATGGACAAGATGCCTGAGAATTCCAGAGGCAGTTCCAGAACTGAGAGGCAGAAGACAAGGCCTGAAGGCAAAGAAGCAGATATTTCATTATTTCATTGACTGTTTCATTGATTATTTGACTTCAGGACGAATAACCATCACATAGGTCACATCTCCTGATTTGTCTCTGCAAAACTTGGAGAAGGTGGGATTGGTTTTCTCAAAGGTATGTTAACAGAGACCTGGCTGTATAATTTACCTTCACCACAATACCCAGAGTGTGCACGTGGAAAATTCTTTCTCTGTTTGATGTATTTATGGAAGGGCTTACGAACTCAGCATCAGTATCTATTACATATCAATATCTCCACTTACAAATTATTTCTTTTAGACGTCTCATCAATATAAGAATAACTACCGTATTCTAGAGTAGATAATATTGTTCCCATTTACAAATAAGGAAGGTGAGATTCAGGGAGGTTTCTCAGGGTAAAATGACTAAGTATCAAAGCTAGGATTTCAGTACAGGATTGGATGTCTCTTAATTCCTCATCTTTGCACTGACCCATGGATCCTCCTTACCTCTCCAGTACTAGTGATGAAGGAAAGAGGGCAGTTCAAGGAACTGCTAGAGATCAGTTCTCTTAAACTTCACATTTATCCAACTCTAGCAGCAAGTGCTATGATCAACTGAAGAATATTCTAGTCACATAAAACACGAATTAATTAGGGAAAATTGGTAATTAACTGTATGCTCCCATTCTGTTTTCAATAAATGTAATCTAACAAATAAGTAGCATTTATTAATGATAATAGATAATACAAAGTGTGTTCACTAATAGGCTTGCCTTCCATTAGGGAATTAATACGGGGTTTTATTTGGAGTTCCAGAAAAAACCAAGTAAGCATCACTAGCATTTGCTTCATTGTGCAGATTACATGGTGCCTTGATTCTGTTGATGACAAGCAATAAAATACTCAGTTGTATACGGTGCATTAAAATGTGTTTAATCTACTATTAGTTCCGTGAAAAATTATATTTCTCACCCCACTTCTGATCACCATGGATGACATATGGGGACTATGAGTCCTAAAATAATTACAGACCACAAGCTTTAGCAGTAAATCACAAAGCAACTTAATCATATCTTTTCCCGGAATTTGTTTATTTAAATAATGTTTAATGTTTTTCTCTTTCTTTCTTTCTTTTCCATGAAGAGCTCTCCATTGGACTACATTTCTGGTAAGAAGATACAACTTGGATTTTAACTGCAGGAATTATGCTATCTATTTTCTGGGTGAAACATTTTTTGTTCCTCCTTTGTCGAGACCTTTCAACAAATAATTTTTTATGTCTCTTTATGAAACAAGAAGGGCTACAATGATTTAGAAAGCAAGCTAGACAAAATAACCAGATAATGGTTTATAGATATAGTGATGTAAATAGGAACTATGCTCAAGGACCTGAAAAGAATTAAAAAAAAAAAAAAAAGAAACAGTATCATTGACACATTTATGCAAAGCCAGTGCAATAAATAAATAAATAAGTAAATAAATATTTTAAAAAGGGAGGGAATACTTGGCTTCTGAAAAGTTAAGGACTAAATACGATACCAAGTTGCAGTAAGTCTCTTGACGTACATTTTTGAAAATTAAATTTTCTCCTTTCTCAATGTTGTGGAATCCATGATGTCATATTGTATGTGTGTCTTATGCAAATTTCAGAATTTTTTGGTGATCAATAGGTGATATATTAGAAATGAAAATAGAAACTAGGTTGTACACTAGACTACTTACAGTGGTTTAAAATTCACGTTGGCAAAAAATGATTTTTTTAATTTCCTTGTTGGCTTACTTGGATGCTTAAAAAAAAAAAGTTCCACCAGGATGAAGGAGTTGGTAGGTGATATTTTAGCTCAGTCTAAACATTTCTCTTTGTCAACCAAGGATTTTTGAACAATAGAAGGAAGGGGTTTAAGAAGACCATGAATTAATCTTCCTTTGCTGTTCCTCTGTGGTTTTAAAGGCACTCTTCCTTGTATTATTTATAGATTAGAGTGTTTAAAGTTTTGTGCATGGTGAGTAGAGGCTTCTATGGCAAAATGGAACTGGAAAAAAAAACAAAACAAAACTGTTTGAGTCCTAGTACTGTCAACAAGTAGCTTGTCATTCTGGGAGAGTCTTAGAAATAAATGTACTGCCCCTTATTTCCTCTTCCACAAAATGTCAATATTTCTCTTGATTTGGCTTTACGGTGATATGAACCAATGTATGTGAAAGCATTTTATGATAATGTATAGTACATACTATACTTCAAGCTTCATTAACATATTAATAATATACTACATGTGATGACATGGTTCTTTTTATTTTTTAATAGCTCAGTGATGATTCTCAAAACCTTTAAGGGTCCTAACTGCCCCCTGCTGTTCTGCGGTTTTGCCTTTCCAATCCTGCAGTTTGCCGTAAGTTATTAACTCTAATACATTTCTGTCCATTTCTCTAACATGATCTTTGGTACCATGTAAATTGGTCACTTACGCAAAATAACTTATGTGGTAGTTACTTAACCAAATTGGCTCAAATATTGACTCTTTTCTTGAATTGCTAGCCTCTTATCCCACTCACTTACAACGAGGCAAATAAGCTCAAAAACACTGCTTTTAAAGGGTTTCTTAGGGCTTTGCCGTCAAATTTTTAGACTCATTTTTACTTCAGTAATTCCGTTAGTAATGTTTATTTTGTAATTAGTTTGGAAAGCACTTGAAAACAGAACCATCATTTCCTTGTTCTTTGTATATTCTTGTTCCAGTTTTTTTTTTTTTTGCAGACAAGCAGAGTCAGAGAAACACCCCCAAACAAGGTATTTGGTAAAAGGTGTGTGTGTGGGGGGAGGGGGGGGGGTGGTCCTGCTAAGGACTGCAGGCCCCAGAATCCCAGAATACCTGGAAGATAGCTGGTGGGGGATCCAGAGTCTAGACCCCCACAGAGTGTTCACAAAAGGATGGAAAAGAACTCAGGACAAAGAAACAAGAGGGAGACCAGAGATATCATATCATGGGAAGCAGGTCCTAAAGGAAGAATTAGCCACCAGGAGTTCCCTGTAGGTAGGGTCTGACTCTCCCAGCACATAGGCTCTGCCTCCAGATTACCCCCTGCAAGTGTTTCAGTTTGGTAACTTCTCTGAAAAGAACTTGTGCTTTGTAAAGTGAAAGAAGCCCAGCATGGGCAAAGCAGATATCCAGGAATGTTAGACATAGATGTAGCTCTCTTTCAATATTGTGCCCTTCACCATTGGTTTACCTCTGTTTACCTGGAGCTTTCCAGACCTGCTCTCTTGCAAGGCCTGGGTGCTCCTGTTTTCACTCTGTGCTACGATGCCCTAGATCTTTCCAAGCACTTCTCTTTCTTTTCCTGTCAATCAGGCTAGGTTTCTGCTGCCCATCAAAAAGCTCTAAAGATACAGGTATTTCTCTGACCTTATCCCTACATCTCAGACACCACAATTTTTAGTCCAATTCACCATCACATTTTGGCCAGACTACTGTAGTAAGTGGCCAGACTTCCTTACTACTTTCTTCTTCATTGTTCTTCCCCCCTACCAAACCCATTACCTGCCAAACAGAATTTTTAAACAATATAGGTCATAGCACTCCCCTACTTAAACCATCAGTGGCTTCCTACTACACAGAATCAAGTCTAACTCTGTGTGACCTGCTTCATTGCCCACCTCCATGTCCTCCTGGACGGTCTCATCTGACATCCCTTCTCCTTCAACCATAGCCACAAAAACTTTCACTACTTCCCTTGATGTTATAAACCCTTTGTGCATTAGGGCTTTTGCACTTGCTGTTATCTTCCACTGGGGATAACTTTCTCCTTGCTCATGAAGAGTGGTTCTCTCTTTAGGTCTGGCATAAAAAGCCTTGACTTAAAGAAAGCCTCCTGTATCAGTCAGGATTCTATGGAGAAACAGAACCAAGAGAGGGAAAAAGAAAGAGAGGAGAGAGAGAGGAAGAGAGAGACAGAGAGAGAAAAAAGGAAGTGGGGAAAGGGAGAAGGAGGGAGAGAGAGATGGAGACAGAGAAGGAGAGAGAAGGGAAAGGAGAGGGGGGAGAGACAGAGGAGATAGGGAGGCAGAGAGAGAGGGAGAGAGGAATCAGCAAGCGATGTTAAGGAATTGGCACAGGATTGTGGGCACTGGAAAATCTGAAATCTGTAGGGCAGGCTGGCAAGCTGGAAACTCAGGCAGGATTTCTATGTCACAATATTGAGGCAGAATTCCTTCTTTTCTGGGAAACCTCAGCTTTTGTTTTTAAGGCATTCAACTGATTGGATGATGCAGACCAGGTTATTAAGGGTAATCTTTACCTAAAGTCAACTGAATGTAGATGTTAATCACATCTACAAAATTCCTTCACAGCAACATCTAGACTTCTGTTGGTCCAAACAACTGGGTAACAAAGCCTAACCCAGTCAACAAATAGAATTTAACCATCATACCTTCTAGGTCCCCTGTGCCCACATGAGTGTCTCTCACAGAGTCCTGTTCTATTTTTTCCCTTGAATATACCACAATTTGCACTTAATTTGTTTCTTGCTTATTAATTTCACACTTCCTGCGCTAGACTCCAGTGTTTATGAGTTGAGGACAATTCTCTTTTACTCATTAATATATATCCAGTACTAGCAAAGTACCTGGAGTACAGTAAGTACTCAGTAAATGAGAGATGTTCTATATGTTTGTGGAAAGGATTAGCAACCAGGAAGAGCTTGAGATGACGAGTTGTGACTCAAACTCCTAAAATTCTGTGGGAGTTGAAATGTCACATATTAGGCATAATTCATTAGAATGTGCATAGATAAAAAGCATTACAGATCCTAGCTAATTTCCTTTGACACATTTCTTTGAATTTCCCTCCAATTAGGGATGTGTGGGTGGCTCATTAGGTTGAGTGTCTGGTCATGATCAGTCATGAGCATCTGGTCATGACCAGGTTTCGGCTCAGGTCACGATCCCAGGGTCATGGGATCTAGCTCAGTGTCAGGCTTTGCACTGAGTGTGGAGCCTGCTTAAGATTCTCTCTCCCTCTGCCCCTCCCCCACTTGCATTCTCTCTCTCTCTCTCTCTCTCTCTCTCTCTCCCTCTCTCTATAATATATAAAATGAAAAAATTAAAAATGAATTTTCCTCCAATTAAATTAATCAACACAGATTTAAGAGTCTAACATACTCAAGAGCCTAACATACTCAACTCAAATGTAGCACTGAAAAGACTTCCAAAGTTTTCATAATTTATTTTATATTAATGAGGACTTGAATGTCTGCCAGGATCACTAGAATAATTGCCAGTTAGGCTTGTATTAATGAACACATTTAAGTGGGAACTGTAAAAAAAAATGGAAAATGATCTGATTTTATGAGGTAGGGTCACTGCCAGCCGCTTGCAGTGATGAATGGTACCCAGATTTGGTTTTACTATTAACCACAAAACATCCAAAGTTGCACAGCAGGCTCTTTGAAGAGCAGATAGTGAATTTGAAAAATTATTTACTAGACTTCCAGTGACACATTTGTGTCAACAAGTTAGTTCTTCAAAAAAGAGTGAGAAAGAGTAATACTGTTAAAAGTTGATGCACACAGAAGTCTTACCACCTCCCACTGCTTGGGTTCTGTGCTGTGAAGACTGGGTTCTTTACACAAAGAAACGTATCAGCAACTTCCTTGGATGAAACTGCTTATGAACTTGTTATAGGTTCAATGCTGATGTACAGTGCTGAGGAAGTAGGAAACCTCAAAGCATTCAGAAGACAGAGATTTATTATTATTATTATTATTTAAAAAATCTTGATCTTTCAACGGATATAGGAGTTTGAAGTATCTATCAGTCGACACACTGCTCTCAGACTGAGAAATTTGTTTTCGAAGGATTAGCTGAACTAACTTCAGAAACCTTTAGGATATTCTCTAGAAAATTTCAGTGGAAGGAGGTTTTATTGACTGGCAGAGTGCTAGCTGTTCCATTTTTTTTTTCTCCTTCTACATATACACACTGCTGTCCAGTGAGAGACTACATTTCCTAACCTCCCCTGGAGCTGGGTGGTTCATGAGACCAATGAGTCCATGGGATGTAAGCGGAAGTGGTATGTATAACTTTTGTGTTATCTCTAAACTGGGACAAGTCACCTCTGGTTTATGGCTCTTTCACCTTCCCTCAGGACACGGACATGAGGGAGTGACCTAATTAACACAATGCAGATGGGGACAGCAGCCAAGCAAAGGGATAGTGTGGGGCAGTGTGTGGGAAGAAACCTGCATCTCTGAATGCACTGATGGAACCTAACCTCCCCATCACTCTGGACCCACTCACCTGTGACTTGAAAGAAAAAATTTGATCTTACAGGATTGTTGTGTTTAAATGGCTAAAAATCTCAAAGATTTTAGAAATGCTTCTAGTGAATTTTTGCTTTATATAAGGGTTGCTTTTATGTAAGTTGTTTTTAAAAATTATCTACATCTCTACACTGCCTTTTGTGTTCAAAACATCACAAATTATGTTATCTTTTTTGATTTCCACAAAATCCCAGCGAGGAACTTATTACAAGAAATACTGTATCGGTTGCTCTAAGAATTCAAAGGACAGAGTAAAATGAAACCAAAATAGAAGTGCACTATTTCCAAATTTGTCCTCAGGGCAGGGTGTGGGGCAAAGACATTTAAAGAGCTTCCAGACAGTAATAGCATTCAGAGAAGCAGCATGAAGACAATGTTATTAATGATGATAATGATGATAGGAATAATAATAATGATAGGTACATTTTGAGTGTTATCATAAGACAGGTTCTGTGCTCTGTGCTTCACATTCATGATCTTTGAAAATCATCTGTGAGATGCTATTTCTCCAATTTTGCAGATTAGATAAGTGTAGCCCAGAGACCAAGGATCTTGCCCAACACTAGCCAGAACTGGAATCCAATTACATTATCATATTTACTCCAAAATGTGTACACTTTTGTATAGAAGTGAGTTATTGCAGGACTGAGACTGTTGGACTTAGAAAGGTCTACATGCAGGGCACCTGGGTGGCTCAGTCAGTAAGTGACTTTAGTTCAGGTCATGATCTCACTGTTCATGGGTTTGAGCCCTACGTCAGGCTCTGTGCTAACAGCTGAGTCTGGAGCCCGCTTCAGATTCTGTGTCTCCCTCTCTCTCTGCCCCTCCCCTGCTCATGCTCTGTCTCTCTCTCTCTCAAAATAAATAAACATTTAAAAAATTAAAAAATAAAGTCTACTTGCAAGGTTGACCCTTAACTGCTCTACTAGTCTGCTAGGAACACTATCACTAAATACCACAGACAGGTGGTTTAAACAAGAATTTATTTTCTCACAGGTCTGGAGCCTGGCAGTCCAAGATCAAGGTGCTCACAGAGTTGGCTTCTCCTGAGGCTTCCCTTATTTGGTTTGTAGCTGTCTTCTCGCTGTGTCCTCACACGGCCTTTCCTCTGTGCTCTGTATCCTTGGTGTGTCTTCCTCTTCTTATAAGAACTCCAGTCCTATGGGACTAGTGCCTCATCCTTATGACCTCATTTAACTTGAATTTAAAGGCCCTACCACCAAATACACTCACATTGAGGTTATTGCCATAACATATAAATTTTAGAGACATATAATTCAGTCTATAACAGCTGGAATCTGAGAAATTGGAGTTTGGGACAGTTTCCACCCTGGTAAGAATTGCTCACTGTGTCTACACTGTTTGTGCAAATAATATGGTTTATTTTGAACATCTGTTTTGCTTCTGGAGGTCTAGAATTTCAGTATGTTAGACAGAGGGTACCAACCCCAATAAAAGCCTTGGAGACTGAGTACCTAATGACTTTCCCTGGTAAACAGCATTTCACCTATGTTGTCACTACTGATTGCTAAGAACATTGAACACATTCTGTGTGATTCACTAGGAAAGCACTCTTGGAAGTTCACATATGGTTTCTTCCAAGAATTATCCCATGCACCTTTTTTCCTTTGTTGATATTGTTTTGTATCCTTTTGCCATAATAGATGGTAGCATTAAATATGACTACATACTGAATCCTGTGAGTCCTCCTAGCAAATCTTTGAGCTTGGGGGTGATCTTGGGAGACTCTAACATAACTTTTTCCCATTCCATTCTCTAATTAGGAGGAAATTTAATTTTACCGTCTTCCTAAATACATATTTCCTAGCCTCTCTTGAAGATGGGTGGAGACATATAACTGAGTTTTGACCTGTGGAATATGGCAGAAGGAATGCCTGCCACTCCAAGACAGCTCCAACATGTTCCAGGTATTCTTTGCTTTCTGTCATTTCTCTTGACCAAGGACCAGACACAGTTGGCCAATGGAGGGTGCTGAGGCCATAGACATTTGTGGAATCACTAGGTGGAAGGAGTATCCTCAATGAACAGGTGAAGCAGAGCCCTCAACTTGAACACAACTTTTAATGACCCATCTGGAATTGGGAGACGAGAGAGGAACAAATTTCCGTTGGATTAACCCCCTGAAATAATGGGCTGTGTGTGATAGCAATGAAACTACTCTAATATATATGGAAATGTAATATCTTTTAATTTTTGAAATATGTTGTTAAGATGAGAAGGATTCTTGAGCTACAGAGATTATATTATTCACTTGATAGTATATTTGATGAACATTATAAGACACGAGAATCTACTGGATGAAAACTATGGACACACTTGTAATAGAACTAGTAGTTCTTTGTTACCATATGAGACTGCCCTTAACATTTGTGAGGAGCACTTGATAAACCCAGTAAGTGTGTCAAGCTATTTTTATAGGTCTTTTATAAGAAAAGTCATGCTCTTTCACTTTCCTTATCAGTGGATTTTTTTCCCCCAAGAGCAAATCAATAAATAGCTCTTCAATCTTACTAGGTAGATGTGGAGGGAACTAAAAAGAAAATGAGAGAAGATAAAATTTTTATCTGGGATGAATCCCTGCACTTTTTGATTGAGATCACTCATTCATAAACATTTATTGATTATATTTTATATACAAGGGATAGTCTGAAGAGTGAAAGATACGGAGATAAAGAAAATACAGTATCCACCCTCAGGGAGCCTATAGAAAAGGGTAGGGATCCTTACGTCAGTACAATGGTAAGGAGCACTTAAAAGAGGGTCTCCAAATCCCCTCTACAAGGGTGTCAAATAAAGTTTTCCCACATACAATCCTTTTGAACCATAAACTTGTGAGTTAATTTGAGTCCTCGATTCTTCTCACTTTTTCAATCCAAACCATCAAAATGTCCAATCAGTTTAGCTTCCACCACATTCCATATTTTGCCACCATCCTGGTCTAAGCAATATTTCTTTCCTTATTCTCCTGAAACTTCTTTCTCAAGGAGCTCCCTGTTTTACATTGGCTCCCTGAACTCCATTCTTCTTAGAGTAGCCTGCCAGAGTCATCTTTTAAAAATAATTACTATATATTATATCTGACCCTTTTAAAACCAGTAGTTTCTCAATATCTTTAGGAATAGTAAGATAAGTTAATATTTTAGGTTCCATACACTCTTGCCTCACTGCTGCCTCAGGATTTGTGGTTAATCTCTCTGCCTGGAATGTCCTTCATGTGGCTGTGTCCTTCTTGACATTCTAGACTCAATTAAATGCCATCTCCTCAGGGAACTCTTCTTTAACCACCCCATCAAAAGAAGCTCTCTGTTATGCCTTTCTATATTTCCTCACAGTTCTGATCACACCAGGAATTTCCTTAATTGTTTGCTTATTTTCTTCTTCCTCCCCTTAACCACCTCCCTCCAACTCCCACTGGAATGTAAGCTCCAAGAGAACTTACCCATCTTTTTAGTCAATATATCCTAAATACCTAGTTGAGTGGTGGGCTCATATTCAGCACTCACAGAATGAATGATGGAAGAACTTACATAGAGAAAATATCTAAGCCAAGATGTGGAGAAGGTATAAGAGTTTGTCTCATGAAAGGTAAGGGAGTCATGAAGAATAGCATTCCCTCCAGGAGGAAAAATGAAGGTCAAGACTCCTCAGAGGGAGTCACATCAACTGCAGGAAGTTCTTTATGACTCGAGCAGAGTGAGTAAGAGATAGTGAGAGACAAGACTGGAAAAGTAAGCAAAGGCTACTTGGGTCACTGTAGTACAGAGAGAATCTAACTCCGGGTTGGACTTATAGTAGATACTCAACAAATATATGTTGGATGAGTGCATAAGACACTTGAGTCTGTCTCCTAATGGTAATGGACAGACATTAATTGGTTGTAAGTAGGAATCAACAAGATCTTTAGAAAGATGCCTTCAGTGACACTGTGAAGACTGTTTGAGAGGAAGGTAAGACTGGACTCCAGGAGACTGGGAGCTCATTATGGCAATGCAGATGAGAAATAACAGAGAGACATGGGCTGTGTGTAGGAAAAGGAAGGGGTAGACTAAAAAATTGACTGAACTTGGAGATTAATTAGATGCAGCAGGTTCTGAGGAAAGAATCCAGAAAGATATCTGAGTTTCTAGGTGACTAGATCCATGGAAAGGTAACACTTATTGAGAAAATACAGGTTTTCACAACAAACAAGAGTTAAATATCCTGCATATATATTTAATGAATATATCCTGAATATTCATTTAATGAATGTAAAGGGTATTTTATTTTATTATTTTTTTAATTAAAAAAAATTAATGTTTATTTATTTTTGAGAGAGAGAGACAGAACACAAGCAGGGAAGGGGCAGAGAGAGAATGAGACACAGAATCCAAAGCAGGCTCCAGGCTCTGAGCTTTCAGCACAGAGCCTGTTGCGGGGCTCAAACCTATGAACTATAAGATCATGACCTGAGCCGAAGTCGGATGCTTAACCAACTGAGCCATCCAGGCACTCCAAAGTTAGGCATTATATGGATGATGCAAACTGACTTTTATCTGTTACCAGGATCTAGTACTTTCATACTAAAATCAGATACTGAGTGATACAACAGGCCAGACCCTTGGCATTAGGAGGAGAGTATATCAAGATGAATCAGGCTCAGGACATGGTTTTTAGGAAACTCATAGGTTGAACAGAAATAAGGTCCTTTGTCCACTTTCATTTCTCTCTCCTTTTTTGGGGGGTGGAGGTGGGGAGAGGGACAGCTGTGGGTACTGGTGTGACGAAGGGTTGGTTCAGCCCTTAAAATGGCAAATCCCTGGACAGGGATAAGGTAGAAGGGCAGTGCCCAAACTGCTGCCTCCCCTCTGGGACTCCCCAGGCAAACAAAGAGGAGGCTGAGAACTGGTGTGCTGATCCACTAGACCATCTGCCAGGTCAGGCTGAAAGGGTCCCTGAACAGGGACCTCCTGACCAACATGGATATAATGGTTGCTTGAAAATAAATATTCACAATTGCTCATTGTTAAGTCAAAATAATCAATCTGTAGGATACAGGTATTGTCAAAACCATTTGTGTCAAAAGAATCCTTATGCAAACAATGAAATGCATGCACATAAAAATATGTCAAGGAATAAAGAAGAAAGCTAAGTGTACTTATCTCTAACAAGGTGGAATTGACTGTAGATGAGACACGTACATATTTCAATTTATGTCCCTCACATGGTTTCAAAAGTTTAGCATGACACTAATTAGTGTCAACAAAACAAAACAAAACAAACAAACAAAAACAAATAAAGCAAGAAGCATCCAAATGTCACAGAATATATTTAATATAAACTCTTGTGTAAGGTAATATACTTCAAGATGACATCTCGGGATGTTCATTTTGATTTTAGTTACTTTTGTACTTAGTGGGATGAGTAGGAAAGAGCTGAAGGGCTCTAATATCTATTGAGCACACTCTCAATGAAAGAAATTATGCAAAATATTTTTCATCATCTTCTCATTTGCATGGGTATTAATAGCCTGAATCTTGGAAGGAGAATTTGATGTTCAGAGAAGCTAAACTTCCTGCCCAATGTAGAAAATGTCAGTTGAAAGGTTTGAGTCCAGTAAAGCACTTGTACCATGCCAGTCTTTGAAAGTCAGAAGGGCAGCCATGTTTATCTGCTGAGACCGGTAAACAAACTTCTCAGAAAGCCTTGCTTCCTGGAAGTCTGACAGAAAATTCTGCTAGGGCAAAGAAAAATAACATTTTAACTCTGTTCTTATACCTTGATTCTAAAGTACATGAGTAATACTTTGCACTTAAGGAAGATCTTTTATCTGAGTCTTTCAAGAGCAGAACAAAACCAATTATTACCCACCCCCCTTCATGATTGGAAGAAAAGATCTTAATCCCTAATTTGCTGACAGGGAGACAGAAGCTGCCAGGGATGAAGTGATTTACTGAAGGTTACACAATCAGTCTGTGAAGCCTCAGGAATAACTCCAAGGGCTCGTGACAAAAGAGCAATTGCCTTATGCAATTAGCAGCTTATTTCTCTATCCTAAACACCATATCCCGCTCTTTTTCAAGCATGTGCTAAACTCCTCCTGCCTCCCTTTCCACCATAAGTGGGACTCAGTGCTTTTTATATAAAGGTACTTTGTAAAAAATGTAGACCCCTATAATTTCATCTTCAGTTCTCTTCATCTATTTTTAAAGATGCAATCAGTTCTCAAAGTCTTCAAGTGGTGTAGGAAAAAAACCCGTCAAAACACATTTATCTCCTGCTGGTTCCTTTGGCCACAACATCAAACTTCTTGCAGAAATCAAGGAAAAGTTTGGTGCCACTACTGGTAAAATCCCCAAGGAGGTGCCAGGATTTTAGGTACAACACCGAGGTTGGGGATTAACCATGCTTGAGATGTGACTTCAGATTTAATCAGCTGCTTCAGCTGCTGGCTCCTGGGGTTGCTGTCTCCTCAGGAACACTACTGTGATAGACACACTCTATGGTGACTCTTAGTAAGTCACATTCTTTTTAATCTCCTTGAGTGCTGGAATATACAAAAGTGGTGGAATAAGATGTCCTGCCCATGACTATGTTGTATCATATAAAACTCTGCTTTAGCAGACTAGAGAGACTCTCTGTTGCTGGCTTTGAAGAAGTGAGCTGCCATGTTTTGGGACAGTCTGCAAGAAGGCCATCAGCAAAGGATCAGAGGCAGCCGCCAGGAGATGAATGGTGAGTGGCTCCAGGATGACATCCAGCAGGAGAGTGGGGCTCTCAAAAATACAATCACAGGGAAATGAATTTGGCCAACAACTATGTGTGCTGGGAAGAGGATCGAGGATCTAGAAAGAAGTGTTGCCTAATCAACACCTTGACTGCAGCTTGTGAGACTCTAAACATAGAATCCAATTAAGTTGCTTCTGGACTCCTTACCCTCAAAACTGTGAGATGACGAATGCATGTTTTTTAAGTCAGTAAATATGTGGTAATTTGTTACATACAATAAAAAACTAATACAAACATCCTTCATCTTTGGGTAGAAAGGAAATTAGCATTTTTAGGGAAAAAAGACATTAACAAGAATTAAAGTGATACCTTAAAGATATATTTGAATCTAATGGATACATTGATCTATTATAGTTCAAAGTAGTAAAAGAAAAAGAAGCAGGAAATGATGTGGGACAGGAAAGACCCAGGTGTCCAAAGCATTAGGTCTAACTTCTTGTAATTCTCACCCCGTGCCTTGAACAATGGGAAGAATATGCTGTAAGTTATTAATTAATGAAAGTAAATGTCAAAGAGGCATAGCTATATTAAAACTTAATGCCCCAAAAGACCATTCATGATCACCTAAAACTGAACTGAAGTTATGCTTGCTTTTGAAAGAGAACAGCAAATCAAGTTTATGAATCATGTATCTAGATACTCATATGATCTGCTGGGTCAGTGGTTATCAAATGTGGCTTTATGTTAGTTATATATTAAATGGGATTTTTTTTTAATTAAGAAGTTTAGAAAAAAATTACTGGGTATTACCTCAGATTTAACTGAGTCAGAATAATCAGAGGCAAGACCTGTTACCTACCTACACATACATCCCATCAAGGGGTGGAAACCCACCAAGGACATCATAAGGTTCCAATGTAGCTAGTCTAACCATTGTTATTTGGCATTATAGGACTCATCACAATTAGGTCACATCACAGAAGCACCTCATGACGAGGATCTTCTAGTTCCTTGTTTCTGAATCTTGGCTGCACATTATAATTACCTGGAGAGCTTTATAAATCCTGATGCTCAAGCTTCTTCCCAGAGCAATTATATCAGAATCACCAAGCATGGTACCAAAGTATTTGTAATTTTTAAAGGTCCTGGCATGATTTCAACTTTCAGTTAAGTTTGAAGATGCTGAATGGAGAGAATACCTTGTATCTTTCAGCATCCTTTCTAACACATAGTTATGTAGCTCAAAACCCAAAACACTGTGGGGGAGTATGTAGGCCAACCATGACTGCCCCACTTTGATGGAACACAAAACTGAGGTTGACTATTTGAAGACATATTATAATACTTATTTTTTATTGAACTTCATTTTTATTATCTGAATTTCTCAAAAACAGAAAATTTTAAAAAAAGCCAAAATGAAAGAAACCTCAGGCAATGCACATATTGTTATCCCAATTTGTAGAGATAAGGGACACAGGCCACCGATTCAGAGGGAGCTGCCTAAACAAGTTAGATATGGACCTGAGTCTGAGTATCCCCAAAGCTTATGATAGCTTCACAGTGCTTCTTAAAGTGTGGTCCCCAAACCAGCAGCATTAGCATCACCTGGGAAATATGGGAAATACAAATTCTTCAACCCAATCTCAGACCTACTAAATCAGAATCTTTGAGGCTGGGGCTCAGCAATCTGTGTTTTAGAAAACCTTTATTTGATTGCAAGGCACTCAAAAGGCTGAAAAACACTGTACTACATTCTCCATTTCTACCAGCTGCTTAGATTTGAGACTCAGTTCAGCAGGTGGTAAGAGAACTAAAAATGCAGGGGTGATTGAGTGGGTAAGACAGAGTGACAGGCTGAGAAATGTTCTCTTACTATTTTTCTTTCCTCCCATTCCCAATTTTTAGTAACAGTCTATGTTGGGGGGTGCCTGGGTGGCTCAGTTGGTTAAGCATGTGACTTCGGCTCAGTGCATGATCTCGCGGTTCACAAGTTTGAGCCCCATATCAGGCTCTGTGCTGCCAGCTCAGAGCCTGGAGCCTGCTTTGGATTCTGTGACTCCCTCTCTCTCTGCCCCTCCCCTGCTCATGCTCTGTCTCTCTCTGTCTCTCAAAAAATAAATAAACTTAAAAAAAATTAAAAATAAATAAAAATAAATAACCCAATTTGTTCCATGGAAATTATTTTTTGATTTTATGCGCTTAAGATAATTGGTGTTCAGGAAACCAAGAGTAGTCGGTTTGCTTTCTCTGATGCTAAGCTGGTTCAGATTGCTGCCATCCTGTAAAACATGAGAGCCACTTCTCTGCTTTCATGCCTCTCTTGATATATTACAGGGTATATTTATTAGAGTTGTACATTTGACTAAGGGAAAATAACCAAAATGTAAAGAACAACTGTGTTTTATTTATCAGAGACATCAATTAATATTTTCTGAGCAAATCTTGGAGTCCTTTGTTGTAAAGGAGTATGTGAATATGCTTTGGGCACATTCAGGTCCAATGGAAATTTCTCATGGGGCAAAATGGGGGGGGGGGACCAGATAACTTGATGAAGAGAGAAGAGAAAAATAGGAAAAGAGGAAGGAAAGGAGAGAAGTGAAATAAAGGAAATAAAGTGAAATAAGGAGAAGAGACAAAGGAGGTAGGAAGGAGTGAACACAGGAAAAAGAAATAGAGCAAAGATCAGAAGGGTGGGAAATGGGGAAAGAAAAGGTGTTTGGAAAAGGAGGAGAGGAGAAGAGGAAGAAAAGAGGATAAGTAAGCAAAATCAAAAATAAAAGAGAGCAATAAAAATAAAATAAAAAACAAAAATAAAAGACTGCAGATGTCAGAGCCTGGACAATTTCTGTGAAGTGCCACTTGGAGAAGACCAACCCGCAGAGATGCTGCCTCTGGAGGTTAACGATGGCAGTAATCATGATTTCAATTTGCAACAAACGGGATGAAAGGCAGCCTGACCCCAAATGGAGAGACCTACAGTCACAGCAGTGGAGTGATAACGTAGCAGGGATTCTGAGGGGTTGGATTAAGTTTTCCTTTATTTGACAACCATTCTGTATCTGATTGCTGTGGCCAGTAGTTTTCGCAGCTGCTTTTTGTGTTTGCTCTCTCTGCAAACTGTGCAGCATAGATGTGACTAATAATTGTCTAGCCTCATTTTCAAAGTCACTTTCTCTTTATGCATGTTGATTTACATGTGTCATCTTGAGAGACTGCACATCAAGATTCTTTTAGTGAGAGTCCCGTCTGTGTGGAGCAAGTGCCTACCTCCATGACATCTCCCCCCCTTCCCACTCAACCTACCCCCACAAAAGCCTGGGTGTTAGCAGAGAACCAGGCTTCAGATTAGTAATGGGGAGACAGAGATTTAGAATGCCCAGGCAAGGAAAGTAGTGAGGAGCAGAAATGGGGTGGACAGAGACCCCGTGGAGTCAGCGAGATGCTGGAAGTATGTGTGCAGTATGCATGATGGCACCCTATAAAAATATTCTGAAAAGTCGACCAGTGTTACCAATTCCCTGGGGAAATTTTTGTGTAGATACCATAGAAGAGGTGGAGTTTCTCATCTGGTCTGCATGAGGATAGACAGAGGTAGCAACTGAGGTAGTCAGATTGGAAGAGGATGGAATTAGCAGAACTCTTTGGACACTATAGAGTCCACAGGCCATGTAACGGTGCTGTTAGGGGGAAGACTTGAGGAAGCATCAATGTAATTTAATTTGGATCTCAAAGGGTACCTGTAGCTCTATGGTTTATATATGTGTAAGTACATAATACATGTCGGCCTATGTATGCCATTTGATATACAACAATTTGATACTTTTAAGGATGAAATGCTTTCATAAATAAATTCATAAATTCATGATAAGACTTCTCTCCCTATAGACCATGAGCTTGAGAACAGAAGAATATCTTTTCTGACTTTTGAATAACCTACAGTATCTAGGTTAATACTGAACTCAACATACGAAGTATTCAATGAGAGTATGTCCCTGATCAATTGTCCAGACCATTCATTGTATCTCACCCTCACCCTCTGGTATGTATGGACTATCACCGCTTTTGAAGATGATTCACTCAGAAAGGAGAATCATGGGTGTACCTGGATCACAAAAAACCAGATGCAGGGATGACCTACAGACACCTGTGGTCTAGAGTCATTGGTAGCATGGTCTTTTAGAAACTTATAGTGACTCTTCTCCAATGCTAGGAATGGTGTTGTTTGATGGGCCTTAATCTATAGTCAAGATTCAAGTCAAACATGAGACTATAGTTCAGTAATGTAGAAATATTTGAAGCTTATTGGAATGATGTAATTATAGCCAAAAAAGAAAAAAACAACAACTTCGAATTGAATTAAGAATGTCCACCCACATTGTAGAGCATTCTTGTGCCAAAATGACTCAAAGTCCAAATGGATATTGACAATATTCATATCTAGGAAAGATCTGTTCGAAATGTGCATATGATGGGGCTCTCACAGAAGCATACATTTGCTGAGAATAGTGTGAAAATAAAGTCAAAAAGAAAGTCCTTACATTCTTAAATCCTCTGTAAAGAATCTGGAGCTCCTTCTTGGTAAATTTGCTCTGGGCTTCCAGAAGCTCCAGAGCCTCAGGCCGATGCCGGACGGTGGCCATCTCCAGTTCATCTTCCACGCTGTCTGTGGAGAAGAACCAAAAAGAGTCTGAAGAACAGTCATGGCTCACCAATACGTATACACAACAACACAGGAAAGCAATGAAACATTTACTGGACGTCTGTGATTTTTCCAGAGGAAGGATTCTCATATGGCTAATAGTAGTCTTTACATTTCCCATAACTTACAGAATGAAGCTAAGACAATACCACATAATCTTTCTTCCCCACAAACTCTAATCATTAGGTACTACGAGACTAGCATTTTTATACTACAGTTTGAAAAGTGCACAAAGTCACGAATAACCTTAAAACCAGAAATTTGTGCATATAACAAATACTGGTTATAAAATGGAATTTCAGTTCAATGACAATTAGTTCCACCCTATGTGTCGCACAACTATGAGGTGGGACTCTGCAATACTCTCTGAGGATTCCACTGAAATCAAATATTTGGCTTGGGGATACAAATAGTCAGGTCGGGTGCTGAAGTGAATAAAGTAACCAGCCCCCGATTTGACTGGCATAAAACCAGTCTTCATGGATGCTGGATGGACTGGACTGGGGGGGAACTGCTGGCTAGACTGTATTCTGCAGCCAGGGGGGTCTATAGCTAGAAATAAACTCTAAAATATTGAACTTTGCTTTGTGAGTTATATTTACACTATAATTTTTCAAAGATGCTCTTTGATGTAAAAACAATTTTGTGTCCATATAAATTTTGGAAATGCTGTAAATATTAACGTAGTTTGAGACCAAAACAGTGGAAATTAATTTGCCATAGGACCTGCAATAAACAATTCTGGTTAACTTTGTTTAACCCAATTGACCCCAAAGGGTATTTTTCCATTTTCCTTTTCCCCACAAGTCACATCTGGTAACCTCTACATATTTGCCCTAGAGTTATGTAGAACACGAGATGGGAGGTGATGGAATATGTTAGGATCTGGGTGCTCAGGTCTTAAAGTATACCATCCTTGATTAATTTTACCTTCTTTGCAGTGGGGCCCAATGGAGGCCTAAGAAATTCTTCCTGCCATAGTCCAATCGACACCTTAGCTAAATAACTCACCAGGGACAGAAGTATCCAGGACCAGCTCTGACACCATGACTTGCTAGCCTCCATTATATTCCTTCCTCTTAGCTATGGATTCCTAACTCAGACAAGTGAGGTTCAGGAGAAGAGCTCCTTTTCATTAGCTCTGCACCCAGGCCACTAGTGCTCCAATTCCAGGTCTCATGTGTCAGTTGGAAATGTCATTGTTGTTAAAAGTCCCACCATTTTGATACTTAATGCTGCCTCTCGCCAACACCTGTACCTACTTCCTGTCCTGTCTCACTAAGTGCAGTGTTGGGGCAGAGCTATCACACAGCAGGGAAAAGTTAGTTTCAGCAGAACTCTAATGTTGGGATGTCCTAATGACTTCCCTCAAGTTTGCAAAAGACCAATAATTGTGATCAAACAAATACTTGGAATGGATGTGTTTGTCAAAATGAGGAAGAGGGGATAAAATCAGACATGTGCTGAATGGATGTGTTTGTCAAAATGAGGAAGAGGGGATAAAATCAGACATGTGCTTTGTACTTTTCATATTATAATAGATTATTTTGGAGCAGTGAGATGGAAAAGCTGCAGAATAGTGACGGATGGATAAGAATAATAAATGGGACATGAAAAGATGGGAAGCCCAAGAATAAACTTGAGCTGACAAGCATAAAATCGATGAGAAAGTAAGCGAGATATGCACCTGAAGGATGTGCAAAGGTCTGAAAGTAGTGGGGAAATGGCAGCTAGGCATTAACAAATTGACCTCAGATTGGGCTTTATGGGGAAAATCAAAAAAGCCCAAGTGGGGCTCCTTCAATTTTCTCCTTCATTCACTGGAACATTTGAGTGGAATGGGTTGATTCTACTCAAGAAGTCCTGAGCTTAGCGAGGAGGTGCTCCCTAAGATTTCTGTTGATCCAATGAATTAGACGGTGTTGTTGTTACTGTAGTTGCAGGATAAACAAGTAAGTAAGTAAATAAATAAATATTGTAATGCAGGAATAAAGGCTGTGGAGCAGACATAATGTAAATAGATAATAGACTCTGCTTTCTTGAAAAATATTCTCACGTAAACTTCCTTTGTGTCATTTACAATATAATTTATATAATTATATTGTGTGTGTGTGCATGTGTGTGTGTGTGTGTGTGTGTGTGTGTATACTGATCTAATTCAAATACTACTCCCTCCTCTCAAGCCTTTCCAGATTGCTGCACCATGCAGAACTGGTAGCTCCCTAGGCAGACTTCTCACACCATACGTATTTCTCATGCAGCATTGAAAACATGACATTATGACCTGTTCATGCCTGTCTTATGCATTGCGAGTCCCTTGAAGACAGGGGCAAAGCCTTACAGATCTGTATATCCTCTGGACCCAACAGTCGGATGCCCCATAGTCACTCAAGAATTGTATGGTGAATCAATGAATCAGTAAGCAAATGATGTTACTACTGAAGTTTCTATTCCCCTGGAACCTCTTGAACCTTAGCTGCCCTCTAGAAAATCATTTCTCAAACTGAGGTTTGTGGACCATTGGTAGACCTTAAATGCCTTCTTTGGAATTACTGTGTCCACCACGCATTGTTCTGAGAAACACAGTATAGGCAAAAGCAGGGGCATTTTTAATCATATTTTCAGAGTAGTCGTTTAATCATAGCATAACCTTGACCCACTGACCCTTCCACTGGAAAGAAACAAAACAGTGCATTCACTCCTTGGCCTCTGTAACCACACAGCAATCTGAACCGCATCACCAACACAGTGTTTCCCTCCAGCTGTCACAGACTTGCTGATGCTGAGACTGAGACAAAAAACCCAGAGCCGGAGGGTCAGTGTAATTGAATTAAGTGTGTGATAGGATGGGCATCACACGCAGTATTCAAAGCACCACACTTGAAGCAACTGCCTGCGGACTCTTGTTCTCCCAGCTGACTGGTGCCTTACTTCTTAATGACTCTTACCTGCCAAAGGGCTGTTTCTATATCTAGAAGGCTGACAGGCTCTAAAAACATACCTGAAATCATCAGCAATCACCAGCATAAGTTAAAAAAGCAACACCGCCTCACTCCCTCATGGCTGATTCCTGCAGGCAAACTGGAGAGCACAGCATGATTCTGCACAAGACTGTGAAACCTGTGGAACCTTCCAGCCTCCTCACCCTCCTGTGCAGAATCATGCCATGCTCTCCAGAGTTCACTTTAAGACCATGCATTTGGGAGGATTTTAATACAGTGCTTAACATTTAATTGAGCCTTTGTTATGTGCTAGGAGATGGGCTAGGTGCTCCATTGATATAATTCAAGTCCTCAAAATAACCTCAAATATAATTGTCCATTAAAAACATTTTTTTATACATTTATTTATTTTTGAGAGATGGAGTGAGACAGAGCACAAGCAGGGGAGGGGCAGAGAGAGAAGGAGACATAGAATCCAAAACAGGCTCCAGGCTCTAAGCAAGCGTTCAGCACAGAGCCCGATGCGGGACTCGAACCCATGAGCCATGAGATCATGACCTGAGCTGAAGTTGGTCACTTAACCTAGGCACCCCGTAATTGTCCATTTTTTTTTTACACATATGATACTCAGTCTTATAGAGGTGAAAAAATGAGTGACCAGATGTCACTCACATAGGAGAAATATAGACACAGGGCTTACACCCAAATCCATGATGTCAAATGTTCTTTCTACTTTGTCATATTCTCTCTCAACACAGAAGTAACAATGATAAAAATAACCTTTTTTTTTTTCTCCTCTCCTTTCTGCACTGTCAAATGTCTCAGAAAAGTGGTCTAGATCCACTGGGCCCATTTCCAACCTCCTGCTTTCTCCTTAATCCCAGCATTCTGACTTCTGGACCCATTGTGGGTTGAATTGTGTCCCCTTAAAATTTGTATGTTGAAGGCTTAACCTCCAATATGGCTGTGTGTACAGATACAGCTTTTAAAAGGTTTTTATTTAATGTTTATTTAAGTTTGAGATAGAGAGTGGGTGTGAGCTAGCAGAGGGACAGAGAGATAGGGAGACAGAATCTGAAGCAGGCTCCCCAACATCAGGGCAAAGTCTGACGTGGGCCTTGAACTCACGAATGGTGAGAGATCATGACCTGAGCCAAAGTCGGACACTCAGCCAACTGAGCCACCCAGGTGCCCCTAGAGATATAGCTTTTAAGGCAGTGTTAACATTAAATGGGGTCATAGGGACCCTGATCCAATGTAACTGGTGTCTTTATAAGAAGAGAGAGAGACACCAGGAATACACACACACACAGGAAAGGCCGTGTGTGAGCACAGCAAGGAAGCAGCCATCTGCAAGCCAGTGGGAGAGGTGTCAGGAGAAACCAACTCTGCAGGCATCTTGATTTTGGACTTGCAGCCTCCAGCACTGTGAGAACATAAGTTTGCTGTTCAAGCCCTCCAGTCAGTGGCGTTCTGTTATGGTAGTCCTAGGAAACGGATACACCCACATATATTCAAATGATCCACAACACTAATAAAAGCGGGTCTTGTTACCCACAAAGTTTGCTCAGTGAGCACGAGACAGTCGGGAAGCCAATGATATCATCTAATCTTTGCAACACCCTTCAAAAGAGGGATCTGCATCCCCGTTTTATAGATGAGAAAACTATGGTTTGGAAGGTCTAACTTGTTCAAGGTCAAATCACTGGTTAGTCATGAGGCACACAGGTGTCTTTAGCACCTTAAAGTCCAATTTTTTAAGCATTCTGCTGAGATTGTTAATAAAAATCATGACTCTACAGAGAGCTTTTGCTCTGACTGTGTATCATCTCATTTAAATACTGATGAAAATGCTGTGGGAGACCTATTCTTGCCTTTATTTTACAAGGAATAAACTGGGACTTACAGAGCTTAAGTAACTTACTCAGGGTCACATAGCTAGTAAGGGACAGAGCTGGGATTTGATCCCTGGTTTTAAAGATGGCAACAGTTATATATTTTGGTCTAAAATCCTAGCAGAAAAATGTTTCAGGCTGCCAGTGAACCCCCCATACCTCAGGGGAAACCTGTCTGAGCGCCTTCGAGAGATCACCATGGTGGCTGTTGAAACTGTACTGATTTAGAAACAAAGAGAATAGGTGTGGAAGGGATGCTGTCTCAGAGGTGGAAAAACACCGAAAAGTCTGTTTGCTTTGACACATTTGGCTGCCCAGAAATGGAGGTTCAAGAAGGCTGGGTGGTTTGTCCGAGATTAAAACCAGAACCAGGTGGGACCCTGGCCACCTGAATCATGTTCAGGCCTCTGCCAAGATTTAAGTAGGCAGGCATCTTGCTGAGTTGCTAATTCTGTGCTGCTTTTGCATCCCGAGACAAGCTGAATACAAACAGCATTTTAATTCATGAATCTTCTAACAGATTTAATTTTAATCAGACAACTAATTCCCAAACCCAGACATCCTTGAGCTTCCCAGCTGTCTCTTTTTGTTATTTGTTTCCTAGATTTAACTCTCTCAGGGCCAAGGTTGTCCTACATCTGAGTAAATAGTCCCTTCAGGTCGTGACTCAGGTGGGCTGGAAATTGGAATTTACAGAATGAGTTTTAAAAATAGGCGACTTTCTCCTCCTTCTCACAACTTCTCTTACAGTACAGTAGAAGATTACTGCCCGACCTACACTTATGCAAACCTGACTCTACCCGAGATCAAACCATACCCTCCAGAACATAACTACAGAACATCTTGCTTTACAAACAAATATGAGTGTGAGGTCTGCCTCCCTAAAACAGGTTTTTGGAAACAAAGGCTGTAATGCTGATATAAAACCATTTTATGAACAATGTCACTCCATTCGGAAAGTTGGTTTAGAACCCAGGCTGGGCACATAGAGAGGAGACTTGCTTCATCATAGCACGGACACTGGGAGGCTACTGCCTCCTTCTACCTAGGTCCTGCCAGACCACTGGCTACATGAGTCTGACAGTA
This sequence comes from Prionailurus viverrinus, assembly GCF_022837055.1. NCBI lineage: Eukaryota > Metazoa > Chordata > Mammalia > Carnivora > Felidae > Prionailurus > Prionailurus viverrinus. Next base: position 189,977,528 of record NC_062564.1, on the reverse strand, counting down.
TCTAGTTAGGCACACTAAAGATGCTCAATTAGAAAAAAAAAAAAAAAAAAGGGAAATCAATGAATAAGCCTCCCAAACATAGTAGATGTATCTATAGGAGGTCCATTTCTTAATACAACATGACCCTTCTTTACATAATGTATCCATTTTTTATTATAAAATGAATCATAAATACCATGACTTTTAAATTCTATTTGAGGGGCTCCTGGGTGGCTCAGTCGGTTAAGCATCTGACTTAGGCTCAGGTCACGATCTCACGGTTCATGGGTTCTGACCCCTTGTGGGGCTCTGTGCTGACAGCTCAGAGCCTGGAGCCTGCTTCGTATTCTGTCTCCCTCTCTCTCTCTCTGCCCCTCCCTGACTCCCACTCTGTCTCTTGCTCAAAAATAAATAAACATTAAAAAAAATTATTTTAATTCTATTTGAGCTGAAATTGATTTGGCTAGCCAAAGATTCAGCTGGCTTGACTTATATTGCTTTATCTCATGTATAAAAGTAACCTTTGAGTCTTTATTCCCAATGTTTACCCTTTATTAAATTGGTTTAATTGTGACTTAATCAGTGTGGCAATAAAATCATGATGAGGGTGATCACCTCCTAATGATAATGTTACAAATGATTTACAGAAGCTTGGTTCGGTGGCAGTTATTGGAGGTGGGGGTGATTTTTACTCCAGGTTTTAGATTTATGCTAAATAGTGCTTGAAGATTCTTGACTATTACATGTTGGAAACTATTTGTGAGACCTGCTAGAATAAGGAGAAGATGTTAGCTATTGTTTCGTTAATGTTCACATCTGACCCAGCAGGACAGAGATAAAGCTGTCCATGTGAAGATTTCAAAAGCTATTGCACATGGCACCAATGGAATTTCTTTCCTCTCTTTCTTCCTATTTTGAAACTTTGAACAGGCATTGATAGGATGCCATATACACCAGCGCTCCGTTCCTTAACTCCAACCTTCACAGTATCAGAGGGGCCGGTGTTGTACTCAGTTGAGGAAACTGGTTTTCAGGATTAAGGAATTTGCTGAAGTCTGCAGAGCTGATAAGTGGGGGAGGTGAGATCTGACACAAACCTGTCTTCCTATTTTCCGTTCAATCATTTGCCTTCTCCGGATGGGGAGTTCAAACCTGGGACAAGTGCTGTAAGCAACTGTTTAAACCTTGCCAACATTAAATGCTTTATCTCAAAAAAAGGAAGATCTGGGAGCCCTCTCGACTCTTGCTGTGTTCATGACCACACACCTATCCACCCACCCAGAGCTATTTTCAGTTGCACATGCAGAGTACATGAGCAATTAACTCCAAGCTAATGGAGCACAGACCAGGAGTAGAAAGCAATCAATCCACCCAAAACACTGTGGGAGGCCTAGCACATCCCAGACCACCCTGAACAACTAGAATCCCCCCAATTTTTGTTAGTCAGACATGTGTTTATTCAGTTCTGGCCCTGAAAAGATGTTGGGACCAAGAAAGCCTTTATAATTAGTACTTTATACTATTCAACATTTACATAAATATATATCAGATAGGAAATGAAAAGTATTTCCAAAATGGCCAATTATTTTGAATGTCTTCTGTTAGAGGTGGTTGTGGGCAATGACACTGAAATCTCCGTTCCAGGAGAGCTTGAATCACTCTCCAATTTCATGACCGAATTCAAGCACTTATAAAATATAACTACTCAGAGTTAAATGGCTGGAGATATTTTTCACAGAACTTATGAATGGATTTTCTCTACCTTATTTAGAAACATAAATAATAACTCTTCACACAAGCTTAGATTTTAAAATAGAATCACCTAATTGGAACGCTTGTTATTAGTGTTAACCATATTATTACTGCAGCAAGCCATGCGTGACTCCTTATGATAGGAGATCTGATTTCCTAGATGGTGAGTCTTACTTGCTCTTTGGTAAATGAGCAATGTAAAAATTATATTGCAAGTCATTATACACAGAGAGAAAATCTACAGTAGAAATGCTGGGGTTTGGGAAGAAGGAAACAAGGGATGTGATTGAACTTACACATAAAGATAGACCCAACAGATTGATATTCTAGCCAGGAAAGTCAACAGCTGAGAGGAAATACGATCAAAGAGAAAATTTAAAAAACAGTGAAACATGGAGAGAGATAAAGCCCATGATAGCTCACCAAATTAAAAATGGCCTAAAGAAAAATTTTCTCTTCAAGTTTGACAGACTTTCTCTAGTTTGTCTCTAAAATCAAATAACAATAGCACAGCATTTTTTATAGCGTTTGCTCTGTGTAAGCACTTTACTTATATTAACTCCTAAAATCCCCATCAGCACACTATGGACACTAAATTCTGTTCTACAGATGAAGACACTGGCACAGAGAGACGAAGTAACTTGCCCAAGGTTACATGGCCAGAGCATGAACTCTGGATAGTCCGGTGCAAGGATTCACATAAGTAACTATTGTGTTGTTCCGCCTGCCAAAGAAAAGGAAGGAGAATGATCCTTCACTTATCTGGAAATCACACACCCAACCTAGAATCAGAAAATTAGTAGCAAAGGGGCTCTAGGCAGAAAATAGAGTTACCTTAGAATTGAAGTTCTTTTTTTTTTTTTTTTACTGTTTATTTATTTTGAGAGAGAGAGAGAGACAGAGAGAGAGACAGAGAGAGAATGAGCTGGGAGGGGCAGAGAGAGAGAGGGAGAAAATCCCAAGCAGGTTCCACACTGACAGTGCAGGATCTCAGGAACCGTGAGATCATGACCTGAGGCAAGATATGACCTGAGCCAAAATCAAGAGTCTGCCACTCAACTGAGCCACCTAGCCACCCTCGCTTTGAACAGCTTTTGAATCCGGCCCCTTGACTTTGTAAATTTATATTAAAATATAGAGTGTTAGCACTACTGGTTGTATGTCAAAGGCCTTTGGGCACATTGGCAGCAGATCTGGGCCTAGATCCTGCTCTCCTTGACTCCTCATACAGCAATTTGCCACATGCCTGTCACAAGTCCTATCTCATTAAGGATGTCCCCATGCTTATTATAGCCACAATTTGAATACGCTTCTAACTCCACATTGGAAGCAGCTGGGGATAGGAATGGGGAGTGCAAACTAAAAGAAGCCCAGAGTCACAATAATACCTAACATTTGACAGCTGGTACTTTGTAGTAAACAAAATTATTTTCAGTTTTATTATTATAGCTAAACCTCACGGTTACCCTATGCACAAATATTGTCACTCTGCTTTTACGGATGAGGGAAATCAGTGTTGGAAGAAATGTTGCAACTTACAAAGGACATAGAAGTTGGAAGCTATAAGTGAGGACTTAAACCCAAGTTTAATGACTCTAAAGTCTAGAAGTGACAGCTGATTGCCTGAGAACAGAGGAGGAAACATAAAGTTGGAAAGGCACATACTATAGTAAGTAATAATAACAGGAAATCAGTCAATGACCAAATTTTGATCTTGGTCATTAGGAAAAGGCTTTATTCTCTTTACTTCTTTTCAGAAGGTAATATACAGGTGATACATTTTTAAAACATTAATTTAAAACCCATTGTAGAAGAATAAACATATGGAAATTTTTGGTATTCATTTGTTTATTTAGGTATAATTGATATATAACATTATACTAGTTTTAGCTATAGAACATAATGACTCAACATTTGCATATTTTGCAAAATGATCACCACAATAAGTCTAGTTAACACTCATTATCAGGTATGAACTAGGCAGATAGAAATTTTATTTACGTAAAATATAATGTTCAATTCATAAGATGTTACTGGGTTTGTGTTGCTTTAGTAAGTAAAGAATAAACAGCTGGAGTCTATTACCTAGGGAGTTAAAAAGAGTTTGGGTAAGGTTAGTAATAATAAATTGCTGCATATCTTGCGGCGTATCAGGGGGATGTTTTGGGGCTAATATCAGGGATGCCAGTAACTCTTTGCCACAAAGCATTTATCTGTCATGGTCCTATTTAAAACAGAGCATTAGGAAAACTGAGCAGTGATCTAGGTTATACTATGTTCCTTCTAGGTTTAAGCTAGTTCTTGGTTTAGAGAAAGGCCAATTGCTTAGTCCACCTGTCATCTGGGCATTTATGTGTGACTAGGATAAGTTAGCAAGACTCTCTGTGCCTTACATCTGCCATACATTCAATAGTATAAAGGTGAGCATAAAATCTAACCTGATAGTATAGTGTAGGGGGACCTTGGGCGTTAAATGAGCTTGTACATGTGACTTGCACATAGTAAACAATCATAGTATTGTTCTTGTTTGTAGAACTACGAGTGTTAATGACAGAAACATCTGTTGCCACCCTTACAATAAAAAGAAAGGTGCCTGGGAGCACTCGTTCTAGCAAATTATTCAGTTGCTCCAATTTCTCTCTCCTGAGTCTATTCATCAATTCTGATCCTGGATGATGTGTTTGACCTCCCCAAACCTCAATTTTAAAATATATAAACTGGGAATAATATTCATATAAATTTCATGAAGTTGTTTTGAGAGACTGTTTGAATTACATACAGTGATCAATAAAGGGAAGCAATTATGATTATTAATAATTATTGCACACTTACTAGTGAAGCATTGTTCTAGAATCTTCAGGAGTGAGGAGTCTGTTATTATACTTCTTTTTTTTTTTTTTTTTTTTTTTTTTTTTTTTTTAATTTTTTTTTTTCAACATTTATTTATTTTTTGGGACAGAGAGAGACAGAGCATGAACGGGGGAGGGGCAGAGAGAGAGGGAGACACAGAATCAGAAGCAGGTTCCAGGCTCTGAGCCATCAGCCCAGAGCCCGACGCGGGGCTCGAACTCACAGACCGCGAGATCGTGACCTGGCTGAAGTCGGACGCTTAACCGACTGCGCCACCCAGGCGCCCCATATACTTCTTGAGTTTGAATCCCTTTGCTGACTTTTGTTAGCTCTGTAACCTTGGGCAAAGTGCCTTAGCCTCTCTATGCCTCAGTTTCTTCATCCATAAAGGAGGACAATAATAGGACTTACTGCAAAGGGCTGTCAAGAGATTGAAATGAAATAATGTGTAGAAAGCATTTAAAATAGACCTTTTAGGGGTGCCTTGTTGGCTCAGTCGGTCAGGCATCTGACTTCGGCTCAGGAGTTTGAGCCCTGCATCGGGCTCTGTGCTGACAGCTCAGAGCCGGGAGCCTGCTTCGGATGCTGTGCCTCCCTCTCTCTCTGCCCCTCCCCTGCTTACACTCTGTCTCCCTCAAAAATAAATAAACATTTAAAAAATTTTTAAAAAATAAATAAAATAGACTTTTTATACCCTTTCAGTTTGGTCTTAACAAAGGAATAAGGACCAGTTTTTGGAATGGAATTTGAAACAATAATTTCTCTTTACTGCCTGTCATTTTTCCCCACACACCTTATGACATCATCTCTTGGACACTTTGCTATTCTCTGAATGAAGCCTGCATTGTCAACTTTAATCCTCTAGCTTGCACCATTTCTTTCTACATGGATCTGCCTTTCTTTCTCCTCTTCTCCCTCTATTCTCTTTAAGGATCATCTCAACGTGGATGAGGCTTTCGAGAGCAAAGGCATTCTCAGACTCCCATGCAGCATGCATGGTTGTCTATTTTCAGCTCTGAGTGCTTCAGATCATTGACCTGCTTGGATATCTGTCATTTCTTCTGTGATGTGACCATCTGGAGACAAGAGATCTATCCCGGTTATGTTGTTACCACTAATGTCTAGCATAGTTCTGGATATCAGAGACAATTTGTCCGTTCTTTCATTCATTTAATTATTTATTGAGTGCCTATTATGAGCCAGGTGCACTGTTCAAGGCACTATGGACACTAGAATGACCACCACCACCACCACCAACAACAACAAAATCCTTGCTCATATAGACCTTCCTTGTAATGGAAGAGTCACTAATTGGACATCCAAGTGGAGTTGTCAGCTGACCGGATGGATTATATGGGTCCGGAGTTGAGAATCATGGTCAGGGCTAAAGATGTAAATGTCAGAGTCATCACCATATAAATCATACACAAGACCCTAAAACTCAGTGATATCACTAAGGGAGTAAATGCCAACAACAACAACAAAATAATTCTATCTTCTACTGAATGAAAAATAACTAAAGATTAAATATAATAATACATACAAAGGATTTGCATAGCATAAGGTGCATCATAGGAGTCTACATGCATGCTTTCTGTTATTATGATGATGATTTTGCCACTCATCCTTCTAACATCTGTTCACCTAAAGTGTTCATTAATTTTTCACTGTCACTGAGATAAATTAAATGTGATTTTATTACTTCCAGGAACACTCACTGGAGAAGGTCTACCGTCGAGCAGATTTAGAGAACACTACAATGTACCATGGAATTGTTTTTTCTACCCAAAGGCTCAAACTCTTTGCTGAAAGGTGAATAAGTTCCTCTGCCTACTTAGCCCCAGAACTTGTCTTATTGTTCTTTTTTTTTTTCTGGAAGCATGGAAGTGAAGACGGACCAATGCTCGTGTAAAGTACTTCTGCCTATCACACTTGCTGCTCTATATCCACTGGCAGAAGGCAATTCGAAAGTAAGAAAGTTAAACTTTAACCTGCAATCTAAGCAGCCAACATAGCAATGCTTTGTATTTTATAGACCTGGTGGAGTGTAAAATTGAGTCTGAAGTGTTAGGCTCCCATTTCACTTTTTAAACGAAACAGGCAGAAACTGGCATTGACTGTATTCATGTTCAGCCCAAATGTTACTTCTTAGGTCAACGCTAATGGAAAATAGGTATTTATAACTCCTATTAGAAAGTGCATGAGTGACCAATCCTAAAATTATTAATAAAAGAAAAAATAGAGAAGGCTTTTGGTTGTCTAAGCTTCTATGTAACTTCTTATAAATAGTTATAACTCTACCCCTTTGGCCCACATTAACAGTAAGAAAATAGTAGAAAAATCCAGTGGGAAGCAACAGACTTAATCATATAAGTAACCTGGAAAGAAAAGATACACCAGTTAAAAATAAAGCTTGTTTCAAGAATGGTTTTTGTTCTTCAGACACTTTAAGCCAATTTGTAGAAAATAAAATCATCATCTTAACCCATTTTTGTGACCTTCTCTGTTCCTCATCTTGCTTAATGCCCCCAATTATCCTTTTGGTAGAATCACTTTGCCCCTTTCCTGTCTTACCTCAGTGGTACCAACTATTTCCCAGTGTGTCCATCTGTATCTCCACCATGTGTCCCACCTCTATCCTCTCCCTTCCACTACTAATTTTAGTAATTTTTCTTTGAGTATAGTAGACACATTGTGTCACATTAGTTTCAGGTGTACAACACAGTGATTTGACAAGTTTATACATGATGCTCTGCTCCCCACAAGTGTAGCTACCATCTGTCACCATACATCGCTATTAAAACACCATTGACTATATTCCCTATGCTGTGCCTTTTATTCCTGTGACTTATTTATTCCATAATTTCATAAGTGGAAGCCTGTGTCTCCCACCCCCCTTAAGCTATTTTGCCCATCCTCTCCCCTTTCACTCTGGCAACCATCAGTTCTCCAAATTCACAAGTCTGATTCTGTTTGCTTGCTTAAAGTGTTTATTTAAATTCTGGTTAGTTAACATAAGTGTAATACTAGTTTCTCCTGTTCCTGGAAGTATTGCTTTTCAAATAGTGCTCCATAAATGTATGCCATGTTGACAGGAAATCCAGTAAACCAGCTGTCCTGGGACTCCTGTCTCTTTCTTATATGAAGAGTCATTCATGGTAAATGAAGATTCTTGGTAAATATATGATTGACCAGGAAAAAGAATGCTCATCTTTCTATTTGTTACTAAATACCTTATGTGACTTTGGATAAGCCACTTTATCTCTCCATTTTTTAGTTTGCAACATGGAGAGTATAACCTTGTGATCTGTCATTCTCCAAGGAGTTTTATGAAGATGAAATGATATAATCAGGATACAGAATTTTAGAAACTATTAAAGACCATAAAAAATACAGGGGCAGGGGTTCCTGGGTGGCTCCATCGGTTAAGTGTCCAACTTCTGCTCGGTTCAAGTCATGATCTCACAGCTCATGGGTTCGAGCCCCATGTTGGTCTGTGTGCTGACAGCTCAGAGCCTGGAGCCTACTTCAGATTCTCTCTCTCTCTCTCTCTCTCTCTCTCTCCACACCTCCCCCACTCACACTCTGTCTCTCTCTCCCTCTCAAAAATAAGTAAATATTAAAAATATAAAGAAAAAAGGGACAAATGTTCAGATTAGTAAAACACATAGTTTACAGCAAGTAAATGAGTGCCAACTGGTATGAAATCTGGGTTACGTGGAGTTTCTAAGTTTTCCCACTTCCTGCTTCTCATTGGTGGTGAAATGCCATGAAAGGAGGAAATTTTATGTTACCTTTGAAGCATCCACCATTTGTCACAGCCAGGAATAAAAGGTGCCATCTCATTGGCTCCTGCAATGCTAGACCTGGAAGGAGACTTGAGGCACAGTCTGTGCTTCTCCTTTGTAGATGGTGAGACTAAGGTCCAGAGAGCGGAAAGAACTCATTCAAGGGGCTACCACCATTTCTCTGGACAATCTGGGGTGCACAAGGCTTAACTTATGTTGGAGCAGATAAGTGGAAAAAAAAAAAAACCTCTAAAGCCAATCAAAACATTGAACATAACTAGAGAACTGGTAAAGTACAGACTCTGGAGCTCAACTTCTGGGTCAACCTTTTCCCCCACCCCCACACCACTTACTGATAATGTGATTCTCAGCCTTCATTTTCCTACTCTGTAAAATGGGACTAATAAAGGGAGTCTGTCTTACAGGACTATTTTAAGTTACAATGAGTTAAACAGTGCAAAGCGCTTAGAACTGTACCAACCCCATAGTAAGTACTAGATGCTTGTTAAATAAATAAAAATAACATCTGAGTATTTGAACATAACATTTTTAAGGCTCATACATAAAACAAAATTAAAGGACCTTGCTTTCTCCTTGCAACTTAAGTTTACAAAACTTCATGAGTTATACTTTTGTTCCTCCAAAAATTTTCCCGACTATATGTCCAGTCAGAGTTTTTACTTAAAGTCACTAAAGAATTAACATGAGGTTAATTAATCGTGAGGAAGTTACACATTAAAAAAAAAAATTCCTGGAGGTTACTGTTGTATTTTTAATTGGCAGCATGTTAGCAGTTTAAGTCACTTTTTGAAAACAAATTCTCCAACAGCCAAGTGTTGATGCTTTTTCTGCCAAGAGAGACATCTAAAACTTTCCATGATCATCAATATGCCACCAAGCAAAACAAAACACACTGAAATGTTGTGCTGTCTTTGATACCAAAATCTGAAGTAAAAGTTAGGAAATTATGTTTTGCAATTATACAAGGTAATATGCTGATTATGGCTTCTGGGTTATGAGTAGTCTAGCCCCAAAATTATTTTGTTGCATCCACTCTCCTGTGTTCAAACCAACAACAAAAGCCACTGGAATAAAGCTTTCATTTAGTGAATCAGTCATTTTGATTGAATGGGGGTGCCCAGATTTACCGGGAAGATATTATGAAATGAACTTAAATAAAAACATGTATATAAATATAAATACATAAAATCAAGTGCTTAATATTTTATCTTTGCATTGGTTCCTGATTATTGTCTAGTAAGTAATCTTTTGGTCACCATAATGTCCTTTGAATAAATAGGGAAAATGATTACTTTACAAAAACAAAACTGGGGCATAGAGAGACAAAATTACCCAGAGTTATCTGATAAGGAGATACAGAGATATAGTCAAAGACTTGACAGCATTTTTTTTTTTTTTAAGAAAAAAAGTGTGCTCACCCAGAGTATAGGAGCTAGGGATTTCTTGATACTAAGCTGTTCATGAAATAGCTAGTTGAAGTCCTTAAACCTAAAATTGTCTACTGAATACCAGCAGATTTTATCAGCCAGCTGTCAGCCTATCATGGAATTGGGAACAAAACTTCTGAGAAGAGCAGCGTGACTGAGAATTGATACTGGTCCTGTAGATCACCAATCCATGGCTTCCAAGATACATAGAGTCTGGAAAATCTCTGGCCTCTGGAGCCACTCTCTATCCTTCTGCATGCTCTCCTAGGTCTGGGAGACTGGCCTCTATGGATATTATGTCAACTTCTCACCCTCTGGCCAAAGGGAAGCACAAACAGGAGATCAGAGAGGAGGAATCCCTCTGGGATCCCTCCTTGGTGGAGATTGGGCTATAGTGTCTGCTTTCTTCTTCCAAGGGCCAGAATCCCTATTGTGAAACCCTCTCTGCTTGTTATAGCTGTAGCTATGGCTTTCTTCCTCTCTGGTAACAATCAGTACAGAAATGATGACTTCACTCCTACTAGACTTGGGTGTTTCACCAGCCTCGTTGGGTCAATTCCTGCCCGTAACTTTGCAAATAATCCTTTCATTAAATTCCCTTTGATGGCCCTATTAAAGTGTGCCTTATGTTTCCTGCCTGGACTCTGATTCTAAATCACAGAATTTCAGTGTTGGAAAGTACTGGACCTGAGTCAAGTCTCTCCTCTTAGATTTCTTTAATAGCTCTGTTATTTTGAGAAAATTCTTTCTTTTATATAGATCTCAGTTTTCTCATATATAAAATAGGCTATACTCCTTGTAATAGGCTATTGTTGCTGTTGCTATTGTTATAATAAATACTTAAAACATGTAAAATAAGACGAACTTTTGCTTAGACAGAAATTCCCCTTCACTCTCTCCTTGAATTTTTTCCGGAAGAGTTCTTCTATTGCTATGACAGTCCTATATCTTGCAGCCATTCAATAAGTGCATCTGTATCATGGGACTAAGAGGACTTGGGGTGTGCGTTTATTCCAACTTCTTAGTTATAGATTCTTCACAAGTCATTAAAACCCTTTCAGGACACAGGGGTCTCAATTGTGAGATGGGGATGTATGACCTACATTTCTGGGTGTAGAGGGCCAGACCTAATGCTTTCCCACCATTCCTTCCTATTTGAAGATTTGTAATTCAAAATAGGAAACCGAGCTATAATTACACACCTAAAGAGGCTTCCACAATCAGTATCAGGGGTAGCTGGTGAATCTCAGCTTGATAAAGTGATGAAGACAGCAGGCTCTGGAGTCAGAATCCCAACTCTGTTGATTGGAAAAATTATCTAACTTCTCTGTGCCTCAGTTTTCTCAGCCATTAGAGGAAAATAGTGCATCAGAGTAAAACAGTACATCTGCCTCAGAAGGCGATTGGGACTGTCCACTGAGTTAATACTTGTTGTATATTCATACTAGTGATGTTTCATGTACTAACTACTTTGTATGAATTATCTTGTTTCATCCCATAACAACCCATTTCTCTGATGATCACAATGGTCTTTCTTGTACCACAAATGAGTTATGCTCCTTTCGTCCTTAGAGCCTTTGCTCTTGCTGTAGTCTCTTCCTTGGAACTTTCTCTCCAGACCCTTGTGCTACTGGCCTCCTCTTGTTTTGGGGGTCTCAAAAGTAACCCCATCAAAGAAGCTTTCCTTGACTCAAAGTAGCTCTTCTACCAACATTCAGTTTCCATCATTTTGCCACAGGTTTACTTTATAATACACATCACCATCTAAGATTATCTTTGTTTTCATGTTTATCATCTTTCTCCCCATATACTCTCCATGAAGGCAGTGAATTAATGTGTCTTAATCCTCCAATTGTCCCTAGAATTGTGTGGGCAAAACATGTCTCTCAAAATAATAATAATAATAATGATAATGTGAAACAAATGACCAAGTAAGGAAACTAAGGGGCCAAATAATTTAATTAAATAACTCCAGCCATTTTTGTTAGTAGAAGGCACAACAGGAATTCAAATATATGCCACAAGGACATTAAACCCCACCCTGCCTCCATCTGCCTCTTTCAGTAGTTCTTGGAAGGCATAACGAGGGTCTGAGCAAGAGCCCTAGCACAAAATAGAAGTCCACTTAAAAGCTATTTCAAAGAGAAAATTGGCCAGACTTTAGTGGCTAGTAAGATGGTGGGTGGGGAGCATAAGGTGAAAGAAAGCTGATTTTAATTTCAGCAAGTGGACAGCTTCCAATGAATGATACAAGAAAGTCGGGGAGGGGGATTGGGTGCAGGTGACCAGGACACCAATAGCTGGCTAGGGCTCTTATCTGCATCTAGAGATGGGTGCTCAAAGAGCAGTGGACAGTTTGGCTTGAAATTGGGCACAGGGCCAAAACTTGAAAGCTAATCCTTAATGCACAGCCCAGGTGTCCCCAGCCTCAGTTCCTGTCCTGATTCGATCTGCCACCTCCTTCTCAGAGGCATGTTTGTTCCCCAACCTCTTTCCAAGGCACTTAGAATTTGATATCTGCCTGACAAGCATCAAAGTCAAGATGTGTGCTTTCACACAAAAAGGTTGGGGCTTATTATTTTTGCCTTTTGTTAAAGATGAGTAATATGTTTGATTTTCAAAAATTTAATAATGTCTATAATAATGTTTCATGTAGAAACTCTGTGTCATGTGCTACTTCTTTTAATGCTTTCATTTGAAGGGCAAACAGCAGAACAAATATTTCAAGTCTGCATTTAAAAAATTACTATAGTTTCCAAATATTGATGATATTATATCCATGTAACAAAAAAACCCCTCAACAAATAATATGCATAATGTGTCCAAATATTTAAAAGGCTAATGCAGGGGCGCCTGGGTGGCTCAGTCGGTTAAGCGGCCGACTTCAGCTCAGGTCATGATCTCATGGTCCGTGGGTTCGAGCCCCACATCGGGCTCTGTGCTGACAGCTCAGATCCTGGAGCCTGTTTCAGATTCTGTGTCTCCCTCTCTCTGACCCTCCCCTGTTCATGCTCTGTCTCTCTCTGTCTCAAAAATCAATAAATGTTAAAAAAAAAATTAAAAAAAATAAAAAAATAAAAGGCTAATGCAAAAAACAATTTACTAATATACATGAGGAAGCTCGCATTCACATAATTTAATGCTTTTCTCCAATAATTCCAAAATCCAGGAGAAAAATAATCTAAAAGACATAAACGGATGTATACACAGAGATGTTTATCTCAGTGCTATTTATGTTATGGGATAAAAAGGGAAAAGGGAAAAAAAAATCTAAATATTCAGAAGCCAGGGAATGTGGTCAAAGATAGTATATAGTCACTTTTCAATGTAATAATGTGCTGCCATTAAGAATGACAATATAGTTTTAATAACAAGGTTAGTATTTTGGAAGTATGCAATGTAAGAGAAGGATAAAATTTGGTATAGATGATATCATTAATGCACACACATCAATGGAAAAAGATATTATTTATTATTTGCAGTTACTTCAAGGCAGAGGGGAATACTAGGATTAGGAATGTGTTGTGTGTGTGTGTGTGTGTATGTGTGTGATTTCTTATCTTTTTTTATACTTTATAAATCTACTGCCATGAACAGGAGTGACTTTTGTGAATCAACCACTCACCCTCCCAGTTCTGAAGGAGAAGGGGGGAGAGGAGGAAGGTCATCCTGTGGAGGAAGGAGCAGGTGCTACAGATTACTCTCAAGCATTGGACTGGAACCAATATGGTTGGAAGTTAAAAAGGAGGCTGATTTGGGCACAGCGTGAGGAAGAATGCTCTTCAAAGTTGGCAACCACCAAATGGGTGTCTCCTTGAAGAAGCAGTGTGGCTCCCCGATGATGACAGAGGAGTCTGTCTGGAAACCAGATGTGAGATGATGCTACAAGTCTTCCTAGACCCGCTCCAAACTCTCAGGTTCTTTAAATAGAGATCCAAGTGCTCCATAACTCAGCAGGAGTTTAGGACCCTTTCTGTAGGAAATTTTTTTCTTTTGTTATTTGCATAATATTGACAAATCTCACTTTCCTGCCCTGAGGAATGAAGACGCTTTCTTACCTGCCTTTGTGGAAAATAAAAAGGAATTTTGAACGAGTATTGGCCCTTTGTTAACTACCTTTCAGCCCCTTAGCTTTGAAGATGCATGGGATCTGATGGCGAATATTCATTCCCTCAGCCACAGTGCAGCTCATTCAAGCCTAGAACTAGCATTGTCAGACCTCATCATAGGGTTCTCTGTGGTCTGGCATGCAGACATTTGGTGCCCATGCTTTTCATCCTGGTGGCCTAGGGGTCCTCTGGCACTCCGGGCACCTGGCTCTCACCATCTGCCTTGTGTTTTCATGTCATCTTTTCAGTCTGTGCCCAACTGCTTAGGGTCCGATGATGGATAGGGATCCATGAATACCACCCTTTTGATATAGCAATGCAATTAATGTGATCTCCTTTCCAAATAATCTACTTCCACATGTTGAAGCTTTCTTGTGACAGGTGGCTAGTGGGGAGAGGGTGGCTAGTGGGAAAGGGAGATATGTCTGCAGAATTTTGGGTCTCAATCCAAGTCTAGCATGGGTTCAATATCAGCCAGTTTTATGAAATCCCTTTTATTTTATTTTTTTATTTTTTTGATGTTTATGTATTTTTGATGGAGACAGAGAGAGAGAGAGCATGAGCAGGGGAGGGGCAGAGGGAGAGGAAGACAGAATCCTAAGCAGGCTCCAGGCTCTAAGCTGTCAGCAAAGAGCCTGACATGGGGCTCAAACTCAAACCATGAGATCATGACCTGAGCTGAAGTGGGGTGTTCAACCAACTGAGCCACCCAGGCACCCCTGAAATCCCATTTTTTTAATAAAAATATCAGCTTTTAGAATTATTCTGCTCATTATTTGGAGTCTTCTATATTTTTTATTTTTTCCTTTCAGGAAACATCTTGACTTTTCCTTCATGCTTAGTTAAAACGTTCATTGCATTTTCCATGAACGTTTATTTGGGGTATGGCTTTACGAGGGATTGGTGCAGGAAGACCAATTAGGGCATGGCGATTTTGTTCTTCCCAAGTGAGTACTGGAACCCATCCTAAAGTTATATTTTACCTGTCTACTGTGTACAAATGACTACGTTTGCAGTGAATTTCTGGTAAATTGGCAATTTTGATTCCAACTTGATATGAGAAAAGCAATGGTTCTAATAAATATTTGCTGACAAATAGTGGCAATAAAAATGCCCGCAGCTTCAATATTGTGGAGGATTAGGGCTTTGGCATTATTCTGGGATTATGGCCTTCTAGGTTACTGATGACACGTTGTGTTTTTGTTTGTGAGATGGTGTGTGTAATGTGTGCAATGAGGGGGAAAATGATCAAAACAATGGATCTCCACCATAATTTAAATGTACATCAGATTGTCACTAATAAAAGTCATTTTGTCCTGCCCTTGTTCTCCACAGAATGTTCTAGTAGGGTAGGGCTATTTTAAAGCTGCTATATCTCCCAGAACCAGAATAGGAACTGACATATAATACATTTATGTTGAATGAATAAGTGAATTAAATCTTATTATCATGATATATTGTGTTGAACCAATGCCACTGAAATAAGATGGGTTTTTGTTTTGTTTTGTTTTTTGTTTTTTGTTTTTTTCATCCTGGGGTTTTTGACTGGATGTATTTGGTCGTTTGAGGTGCTTACTATATTTTCTCCATTTGTGTTTGGAGACTAATGTCATTTTAGGGTGTTCTCATTTTTCACAGCACTAAGTCCATTAGTTCCTATAAAATGGTACATCAGGATATAAAGAGAGCCGGCGAAGATAGGGATAATAGCCCCACACCTAGAAAAAGTTTTAGTCAGCTTCTTCATATTGTGTTTCCTAGCTGTCAAAGAACACCGCCTTCTCTGTCTCATTCTAACAGTTGTTTGATGTTTGAAAAAAATTGTGCATGAAAGAATGTTGGTAAACAGAATATTTGTAAAGATTTATTATAAATTATACATGGTAACCTTACGAAATAAATAAAGCATTTACTTTTGGCTAGCTCCTACTTTCTACTCTTTAAGAATGTCACAAAACTGGAGAGAAAGAGAAGACGGAGACAATGAAGGTTAGTCTGTGTAAACTCGGCTAGGTTAGGCACCCAGTTAATCAACACTAATCTCAATATTGCTGTCAAGGTGTTTTGCAGACCTGTTTACCATTTGCAATCAGTTGACTCTATCTACATAAAGGAGGTTACCCTAGATAACGTGGGCAGGACTCATCCATTGCTGAACAGCCTTGGGCAAAAACTGAGGTTTCCTGGGGAAGAAGAAATTCTGCCTCCAGACTAAAACATCAAATCCTGTCAGAGTTTCCAGGCTGCCAGGCTGCCCTATGCATTTCAGACACGCCAGCCCACATGTGAACCAATTCTTTAAAGTAAACACTTTCAGGGGCACCTAAAACAGGCGTCTGAAACAATTCTTTAAAACTAACGTTTTTAGGGAGCACCTAGATGGTTCATTTGGTTAAGTGTTGACTTCAGCTCAGGTCATGATCTCTTGGTTCGTGAGTTCGAGCCCCGCATCAAGCTCCTTGCTGACAGCTCGGAGCCTGGAGCCTGCTTGGGGTTCTGTGTTTCCCTCTCTCTGCCCCTCCCCCACTTGCACTCTGTCTCTATCTCTCGCTCTCAAAAACAAATAAATACTAAAATTTTTTAATAAACACTTTTATATACATGTTTTTGTGTATACGTATATATGTGTATACATATACGTATATGTGTATACACATATGTATATGTATGTGTGTGTGTATGCATGGTATATATTGATTCTATTTTCGACAGAACCCTGACTGACACAGAGAGAGTGGACAAAGGAAATAACTTGTGTCTGTGTCAACGGTTTCCACTGTGTAGTAGTTTTTCTACGTCGTGATGTTTCTGACGTTTGGCATTATCTAAATTACACACCAAATGCATACACGGGCATCAGGAAATCTATTAGGTAATGCAGGTTGAAGTGCGCTCTGTCAACAAGTCAAGGGATAGGAATCCCAAGAGCCCTCCGAGTCTACTCCCACCCTCTGATCAAACACAGATTTCCAAGTGTTTTGAAGCCCAGGCTCTTGTCACTAACACTGTGCTGTCCCTCTTCCAGCATGTGCGCCTCCTAACTGTGCAAAAGATCCCCTGGGTCTTTAGGTAAACAAGAGTACATCAATACACTTGGTTTTGCATAATATAACATACTGATTTTTTTTTTTTTTTTTTTAAGAAGCGAGAACTGCAGCGCATGCAGACCTACATGAAGGAAACAAACAGTTTGGAGGGGGAGAAAACAAACAAACAAACTTGCTTTGAACAGCAGGAGACGACGTTTTGGCAGCTGAGCAGGGCAAGAGCTTCATGAGTCGCTCTTTAATGCTGCGCTTGGTGCTGTTCTGGGCGTAGAGGAAACCTAGAACACAGGCGATCGGTGCTGTTAATGCTGTCTGCGGAGAGAAACGGGCATGCCGCACGGCTGAGCACAGGAAGCTGGGCAGGCAGGGTATGGAGGCAGCCATCTGCTCAGGCAATCACAGGCAGTGGGTTGGGACCCCGGAAGGAAAAAAATCAATCAATCCCTTTTTTTTCCCTCCGTTTTTCTTATTTTTTAGGTTTTCTGTTCAAAACTTTCCGTCTGTTGCATTAAAGTGTATGGTGCGTTAGCAAGCGGGAATAGAATCTCGCCAGTATGTCTTTCCAGTAGTAAAGGGAAAATCTCCTGGCTTTTTCTTCTTCTTCTTTTTTTTTTTTTTTGGCCTTAGATTGGGAAAAGCACTGAAAGAGTTAACTGGATTGAAATTTCTATATTCAAACCAGAGTTAAGGGCCCGTGTGACAATTTTCTGTTCTCATTGCTCCCCATCTTTGATTACAGAGGAGATAGATGCTCTGCATAAATCATTCATACTGCAATCACCTGTTAGTACCTTTGCCTTCCCTGAAAATGAGAAAATAGATGTCCTCGATATGCAGATTCATTAGCATAAGCTGCCATGCCCAGGGATGCAACAATCCTTCACATTTTTCACGTGTGGACATTAATGGACAGAATTACTCAAGCGGAGTAATTCCAAAGGAAGTAAGGTGTGTTCTCAAAATGTTAACCCAGGAATAGACGGAGCACTTCCGCTGGTTGGGGAGGAATCAAGGAAGATCCACAGCACTTGGATGGTCAAGTTGGTAAATGCTTGAAACAACTCTGGGTGTCAGGAGCCACAGCTGCCCTGCTCAGCATCAGCTTGCCCACTCGGAGTGCCCAGAGCCTGAGTTTGCCTGTCGATGCATATATATTGTCCCCCCTCCAAATTAGTTCAGAAGGTGTTGAACATAAAGCAATAACAAGAGAATCCATTTGAATCTAGGCTAGACCGTCTTCCAATGGAATTGTAGAGCTCTGACCACAAGTCTACTAATTTATTTCCCTTTGGAGATGTGCGACCCCATCATCAGTGGGAACCGGGTAAAAACCTGATAGATCTTTTGTGACGGGGGATGACAGTGAACGAGTAGATACATAAATCAAATCATATCATTTCTCTGCTTAGAAGCCCTCTACAACCTTCACGTTATCCTTAGGAACAAAACACACTTCCTACCGTGGACCCCAGTCTGGCTCTGCCGGCTCTGTCTCCCTCTTTGGCAAGATTTCCACCACCCTCTTGCACTGGACCATCAACCAATAACCAGGCTGTTCTTGCCTTTGTTGGAACACACAAAACAAATCTCTCCCCTGCCCTTGACACTTATAAGGTGTGAAATGTCTCGTTTCCTTGATATCCCAAGTGCTAATTGATGGCCTGGCACCTAAGTGGAGATCAATAAATGTCTGACAAATGAGTGAATAAATTTACTTTCAATACCAAAACAAGACCTGATTTCATTTCCTTGATTAGTATATAAGTAAGCTTTTAAGCTTGTAAAATAAATCTGATTTACATAAAGCAGACCATTTAGGTGGCTTCTTCCTTCTACATTTAAGAGGGACACATTCATCTAAGTGCTGTCTCCTTTGTAAACTTCTCTGGGTCAGTAGGATTTTGCTTGATTTTAGTGTCCTAAGTAGAACATTGCGCTTCTCTTTCTATGTGCCATTTCCAACCCCCCTTGCCATTGTATGTACAGTCCAGTGGCCCTCCACCAGGTATCAACTTCAATAGGCCCATCCAGCCTTTAAAACTCAATTCAAACACACTTGCTTCCGGTAAACTTTCTCTGTTGTATCTCCAACCTTCCTGAAGGAAAGGACTTTTCCATCCTCTGTTCCATCTTCTCTGTTGCTCCTGTGCTGACACTCTACCTACTATTCTGGGTACCACATCCTATTATAGAGTGAGACCCTATTATGATAAGGAATTAGCAAAGGTTCTACCAGTTATCAGCAGAAGAGAGACTGTAGTTGTACCTCTTACCCAGCTCCTATACTTCAAGTTTGATTTCTTTATCTCCAGCCAAACTCCACAATCATCCCTGAAATTGGCACATGGCAAACACTCAAGAAATATTTGCCATTTGCTCGATTTCCTCTTTTTCCCTTAGATTCTGATATCTGCCAAGTTCACTCTATGTGACAGCTGCTGGACCCTCAGCTCTGGGTGTATGGAGGGATCTACCGGTTTCCTAAACATTCACAACTATTACTGGTCACTCCCTGACTCTACCCCAATTTTCTAGTTAATGATGTTCTTCCTTGGAACATCTTTTGAAATTCTCTTGGGACTACAAGGTAGACAGGCTGCTGTTTCTAATCAGGAGTCAGACATCCCAGACTTCAGTCCCTGTTTTACTATATCAAGTTGAGTGACCTTGGACAGATAATTAAACTTCTTTGGGTTTTTGTCTTTTCTTTGTGAAACAAAAGGATTTATACTAAAGGATCTTGGTTGTAAGAACACAGTTTAAAGATCCCGTTTTGAAGTATATTTAAATAGAAATTGTGTATAATTTCTAACTTTTTTTGTTTACCCCTGGTAGATGGATAAATCAACTTTTTTTTTTAAATTTTTTTTTCAAAGTTTATTTATTTTTGGGACAGAGAGAGACAGAGCATGAACGGGGGAGGGGCAGAGAGAGAGGGAGACACAGAATCGGAAACAGGCTCCAGGCTCTGAGCCATCAGCCCAGAGCCTGACGCGGGGCTCAAACTCGCAGACCGCGAGATCATGACCTGGCTGAAGTCGGACGCTTAACCGACTGCGCCACCCAGGCGCCCCTGGATAAATCAACTTTTATTTGACTACAGACTAGATGGATAAATCAACTTCTATTTGACTACAGACATTATTCAAATTCTCTAGGGGCTTTACCGTCCAAATAAATAGGAAAATGATTTATCATAAATGTTAAAAATAACATAAAATTTCCCAAAATATGTGGAAAGGCAAACATTTTAATTTAACTTAATTTAATTTAATTTAATTTAATTTAATTTAATATTATTTCCAGTGTAGTAAAAATACAGTGTTATATTAATTTCAGGTGTACAATACAGTGATTCAACAATTCCATATGTCACCCAGTGCTCATCACAACATGCACTCCTTAATCTACCTTGTTTTTACAGTGTTTTCTCCTCAATGAGAACTTTAGCTTCTGTAAGTCAGGATGCAGACATCATAAAACTTCCCCTATCTCCACCCCCTTCTCTGCTACAGGTCATTATGCTCTTTTTCCCTTAAAGTGTAGTGGTTGAATGTTCAAGCACTGTATTAAAACAACCTGGATTCAGATATCAGTACTTTATGGCACTGGGTAAGGTTACTGAATTTCTCTGAATCTCAGTTTCCTCATCAACAGAATGGATTAGTAATAGTCTCTATTAGAATCTAATGATATAATATAAAGCATTTAACACAGTGATTGTTCACAATGTACTTTCAATAGATGCTAGATATTAATTTTTTTTTTTTTTCAGTTCTTTGGGTCCTCCTACCACAGGTCCTTTCCAGGTGCTATTACCTCTCACTGAACTTTTGTTTTATTACCTCCTTGTGGCTTTGATAACTCTTGTCATCTTTGAGATTTCAGGTCAATAATCACTTTCTGAAAAACCCTGCCTGATGAACGGAACTAGATTATGAACAGCTCTATTACATGCTCCTAGAGTTTCCTATATTTCTCTTTCATGGCATTATCATGAATATAATTAAAACAATTGATGACTCAATTATATATTTGACATATGTCTTCCTTACTGCGGTGTAAGATTGAAGATGTCTACTTCCAGCTTTAGAGAGTAAATGTTGCTGGATGTGTTATCCCACTATAAGCATCCATAATACTGGTCAAGCCACATGAGGCCACTGGTCTCAAGTACTGAAAAACAAGCAGTGTAGAACTGTAGTGCAAGAGAGAAAAGAAACCCAAGAGTTGAGTTCCACAAATGCCCTGTCTCTCTCTGCCAAGTGGCTTGTCCTTTCCATAGTTCCGAGAGGTGGAGACCATGCTTACTGAGATGAGATGGCAGACATCAGAATTCTGGACTCCTAAAGGGACTGGAATTTTCAGGAGAGGGTGTAGGAAAAGAGAGATTCTGCGATGTGTGTCAGAGGGGAGGATTTGTGTGAAGATTAAATGTGGGTCATTGTGATGATTAATTTTGTGTTCAACTTGGCTAAGCTAATAGATGCCCAGATAGCTGGTAAAGCATCATTTCTGAGGTATCTGTGAGGATGTTTCTGGAAGAAATTAGCATTCAAATTGGTAGACTGAGTGAAGAAAATCACCTTTACCAATGATAGTGGTCATCAACCAGTAAGTTGAGGGTTTGAATAGAACAAAAGGCAGAGGAGGGGTGAATTTGTTCTTTGCCTCATTTGGAACATCCATCTTCTCCTGCTCCCAGACATTGGGGCTCCTGGTTCTCGGGCCTTTGGGTTTGGACTGGAACTATACCACCAATTTTCCTGGATCTCCAGCTTGCAGATGGCAGATTGGGGGACTTCTTAGCTTCCATAATTGTGTGAGCCATTCTTTCATAATAAATCTCTTTCTTTGTATCTCTATATATCTACCTATCTATCTATCTATCTATCTCCAATGGATTCTGTTTCTCTGGAAAAGCCTGCCTAATATAGTCACTGATCAAGGCGTGAGTGATGCATGTTCAGGATCAGACTCCATAATAGGAGGCAGAAGCTGCTAAAGGGCTGAGAATTGAATGGAAATACCAGAGGTCATTTCATGCTGGGAAATATTGAAATTCTGACTTCATTAAAAAAAAGAAAAGAAAAGAAAAGAAATATAAAAAGGAAAAGAAAAACAAAAGGAAAGGAAGGAATGAAGGAGTAAAGTGCAGTGCTGCATTAAATACCACTGGCATTCACTGGAGAGCTCAGAGACTATGTTCTTGGAGTAAGTATCATTTCCCAGGGTAAAGGCCACACCCCATGACTACATATAAAACCAAAATTAACCTATCCTAACAAACAGTAGAGCGAAAGTTGGTAAGACCAAAAGGAAGTGCTAGTAACTATGGAATACCTTCCAGAAAATATTTGACACACTTGAAAAGAACATAACAAAATCCAAACTCCTTACAATGTATTGTAATAATGTCCGCCATGCTACCAAAAATGAACAAACATGTAAAGGAGCAGAAAAATGTGACCCATAATCAAGATTTTAAGAAAAACAATCGATAGAAATAGACTCTGGGATGACACAGATGTCAAAATGACATTAGCAAAAAAGATGGTCATAATCAGTAAACAGTTGAAAACATTTGGCAATAACATTAAAACTATAGAAAGGAAATAAACGAAGATTCTAAAAATGAGAAGTAACATATCAAAAATATAAACAGTTCTTTAGATGGACATCAGACAGGGACTACTGAAAAAAGATTTATGAGCTTGAATAAGACAAAAAATAAGATAAAAAGAGAGGAGTTTGAAAAAAGTGTCCCAAATATTCCAAATTTAGTTATGAACATTAATGTACAGATCCAGAAAACTTTTTGAGCCATGATCTAAATACAAGATGACTCATGCATAGGCATATCGCAAACTGGTAAAAAAAATTAGAAAAAAAAAAACTTAAAAAAAACCCCAAACCTAGAAGAAAAGGACATATTACATACAGAGGTAAAATAATATATGAGAATGGTTTCTCATCAGAAACAATAGAAGCCAGAAAACAATGGAATGAGTGCTGAGGGACTACAAAGACTTTCAACTCAGAATTCTATATTCAGTGAAAATAATCTTTTGAGAAGGACAGTGAAATAAAGACATTTTCAGATACAGTAAAGCTGAGAAAAACCATAGCTACCAGAGCTGCATTACCAGAAGTACTAAAGGAATTTCTTCAGGCTTAAAGGAAATGACGTGGTATGAACATCTACAGGTAGAAATAACTAAAGAGAGGGGCGCCTGGGTGGCGCAGTCGGTTAAGCGTCCGACTTCAGCCAGGTCACGATCTCGTGGTCCGTGAGTTCGAGCCCCGTGTCGGGCTCTGGGCTGATGGCTCGGAGCCTGGACCCTGTTTCCGATTCTGTGTCTCCCTCTCTCTCTGCCCCTCCCCCGTTCATGCTCTGTCTCTCTCTGTCCCAAAAATAAATAAACGTTGAAAAAAATAAATAAAAAAAAAGAAATAAATAAAGAGCAAAATAAAGGAAAAACTGAAAATATGTGAACAAATATAAAATAGTATCTTATTTCCTCTTATTTCCTTTGTATGAAACAAAAATAAGTATTGTGGAGTTCGTTACATTTGTGGATATAAAATTTCTGACAATAGCAGAAGACATAGGAGAAGGTAAATGGAACTTTTACTGATAGTACATTTTACACTAAGTGGTACAATATTCATGCTAAGTAGTCTGATTAAGTGAAGGAGACATATTACAAACTCTAGATGCTAGGGAAACAAGTAAATAATAGTAAAAGGAGGTACAGTTAAAAAGCCAATTGAGGAATTAAAATGGAATACCAAAAATATTCAGTTAGCCCCAAAGAAGTCAGGGACAGAGGAACAGAAAAGCATAGAGAGAGCATACTAACACAGCGGGCTATATTCAACTGTATCATGAAATCAGAAACCAAGTCTGTCTTATCTACTACTGTATCCTAATTACCTTGCATAATGCTTATTATGTAAAAAGTGTTTAATCAATATCTGCTCAAAGAATAAGCCAGACTATCTGTGTTATATGAAGGTCTCAAAATAAACAGATTAGCTGCACGTCTATACTTAGCGGATGCATTTAAAATCTGCCTGGTGTATTTCCTCACAGTGTGTGAAGAGTCTCATCGCCACACCCTAAACAGACGTCTGTGTAAGAAGGCTCTCCACTCAGGATGATTCTGGCTGCATTCCCCAGCCAATAGCACTAAAAGAAAATTAAGCGTGAAGGTAGGTCATCAGGCAGAGAGCCTTAGTATGCAGGACATTTTACCCCCATAAATACTCTTTGATAGATTAAAAACCTGACATCACATAAATATTTATTCATTTATTTAAAAAGCATTTATCATAGCACTTGTGCTATAAACATTTAAATAACGTGTATCGTAGATCTGTGGATATATAGCGGTCATACGAGAAAAAGTCCCTGCTCTCCAGATTCCAACCATCTACATCAATTGTAAGACCTATTGCATTGCATGTTTGATTTGTACGTTTCTTTCACTAAATCTCAAATGCACCGAAGAGAGAATTCTGTTCATTCATTAATTCGTTTATCCAAAAATCATTCATTGAGTGCCTACAATGTGCCAGACACTGTTCTGGGCGCTGGGAATAATGGAGTGAACAAAACAGACCAAATTCCCGCTTTTTTTCATCACACATTATAGTCAGGGAAAAATAATAAACAAAAATAAATAGCAAAATATAAAGTTTGTCAGATAGAAAGCAGAGACTTCTGTTGGATGGGTTGGGAGGTGGGTGGGGTAAACTGGTACTTTTCAATGTGGTTGCCAGGGAAGGATTAAGTGGAGCGGTATTTGAGAAAACATATCTAATGAGATGAGACAGTTTCTTACTCTGTTTTGATTACTAGCATTATTATCAACTAGTGCAATGTATTACATATATTAGGCACTAATACATATTTGTTGAGTGATTAACTTTATTCATTAGTTTATTCAATTAATCCTTATGGGCACCTACAATAGGCTGATTAATACCTTAAATTGATTGGCTATATAAACCTCGAGTCCAATGATCTATTCATAACTTCATTGCCTTAGAAATCAAAATTAAGTCAACTCCCTTATTCTTGCACTGAGAAGTCAAACCAAACTAGAGTTCCAGCACTTCAAAAATCCCGAAACAAAGTAATGCAAAAAGAATAAAAAGTAAGTGTGCCAATACATAGGCCACTTCAAATTGTGATATAACTGGATGAAATGCATTCATTTTTCCTGGTGGGAAAGGTTTCATCTTACAAAGCCCGACATTACTGAAAATCAATCAGCCCAGTATCAGGCTGGTTGCCCCGTATTTGTGACCCTCCAGATTTCAGGAGAGCTATGTGCCAGTGGTCATTTTTCACTGACTGCTTTTCCTGTTCCACAAGAAATACCACTACATGTAAATGTCAGGTTTCAGCGGTGAGTGATGGGTCATGAATTATGAATTCAACAAGTAATGATGATGGTAATAGAAGCGGTAATTTCACCACAATGAGAATTATGCTTATCTTTCTTCTTCCTGTAGCAAAAATGAGTATTTTCTGTGGCTTTGCATGGGAATAAAGGTTCCTACTCCATAATTCACAGCCCCGATCAGCTTCTATCTTGTGCTTTTGAATTATGGACAGTATTTTTCTTCCTAGATCCTCAGCTTGTGGGTGGCAGGTAGAGAAAAATAGCTAATGATGTTTCCATAGACATGGTGTCTTACCAGGAATCAATAACTATGACCAAATCACCAGGAGTTCCAGTGGTACTGTGATCCCATCTGTGTCTCCCTCCTTTGAATCAGTGACAAGCTGATGTATGAACATTGACTTGATGTTGAGGCGACGGACTATTTTCTTGACTAGCTGCAAATGCGAACTATTCTGCCAGTGTGTTTATTTTTTAAATAAGTTATTTTTAAATAACTTTAAAGCATATAAATACACACACATGCAGTTCATTTTGTATTTCCAAATTTATTCCTGAAAAAAACAGGGACCAGATAATTTGGGGTTCATACTCTGGTGATAATTCTTACTGAAAATTGCTGCCATCCATACCGATTGTTAATGATCCCACAGTCACCCCGGAATGTAATTGTTCACCTTTAAGAAGGGCAGCATCAGGGTTAATGACTGAAAATGAGGAGGAAATAGCTACATTTAATTTGGAACTTTATGACTTTTGGAGGCAGAGCACTGACCTTCTTAATTGACCTGTTTTGTTTTCCCTGACTGTAAAAGAGTTACATTTTATCTATCAGTTAATCCAGAAGAAAGAAGCTACAAGGTGCCTGAATTTGCTGGAAATAATCTACAGAATCTCAATGCAAATAGAGTAAATTTGCCTCTATTTAGGGCTGCTACTTGAAGACACCTGTTTCTCATAAAATGAATGCCAATCTGTCTGTCAGCTGTTGGGGGTCTCTTCCGTGTCTCTCTCTGCCTCTGTTTTCTCCAGCTCCCCCTCTCCGTCTCTTCCTTAGCCTTGGTCACTTCCTTACCTCTCTGTCTCCCATGTACTCTCCACCTCTGTGTTTCTCTGGCCCCAGGTTTCTCTCTCTTTGTCCTTCAATGTCTCTATTTGCACCTCTCCTTTATCTTTCTCTGCTCTATCTCTGTCTCTGTCTCTCTCTGCCTCTGGCTCAGTCTCTCAATCAAAACAGGGTCCCACTGAATCTTCACCTTTGTGTTGACTGCATGCCTCATGAAAAATTTAGAGAAAGCTTTATCTGAGTACAGGATAATTATTGTACATTATCATAGGCAAATATTAGTAAACAACTGGATGGTCAAGAGCTACAATGCTTTTTTTTTTAAAGTTTATTTATTTTGAAAGAAAGAGAGAGAGCCGGGGAAGGGACAGAGAGAAGAGAGGGAAAAAGAAAATCCCAAGCAGGCTCCATGCTGTCAGCACAGAGCCTGATGCTGGGCTCGATCTCACCAACAGTGAGATTATGACCTAGATCTGAGGTCAAGAGTCGGGTGCTTAACAGACTGAGCCACCCAGGCATCCTGAGCTGTGATGCTTCCTAAATGAGTACTAAGTGCTTGTGGTTGTCCACATGACTGCCCTATTCTCTTGGCAGAACTAGTCAGAGAATGCTAGCAGAAAACAACATGGAAAAGGTGTCAGTTTTCTTTGGGTTCCTTTAAAATTCATCATTGAGGGGCGCCTGGGGGGCTCAGGTCATGATCTCACGGTTTGTGGTTTGAGCCCCGCGTCGGGCTCTGTGCTGACAGCTAGGAGCCTGGAGCCTGCTTCAGATTCTGTGTCTCCCTCTCTCTGTGCCCCTTCCCCACTCATGCTCTGTCTCTCTCTGTCTCAGAAATAAATAAACATTAAAAAAAATTAAAAAAAAATAAAATTCATCATCGAAACCCAATTTTCCTTTGTTCCTTTGCATAAATTACCAAAACTGCTTATGTGGTGAGATCTTTTGTGTGGGAGTTGGGAAATTATCTGGAATTCTCTGTGGGTAGGGCTTGCTCAGGACAGCACCAATTTATGACAATGGTCCTAACATTCCATCTGTTAGCAACCCCTCTTCGTATCCAAAGTGTTCCAATTTAAGATGATAAATTATATTAGCAACAACCAGTGAGGTCTGTTCCTGTAGAATAATGTGCAGTTATTGACAAAATGGCCACTTCATTACATGGTAAATAATGCAAACATGGAAATTCACTTTAAAAATAGCTATAATTAGCAGGAAAAATGAAACAGGGATCTAAAATGAAATTATTTGTATACAATGCAATCTTATTGTAATACTATATAGTATTTTTCAGCTTTCAAACGGAAGAAAATCCTGTCATACATGACAACATGGATGAGCCTTGAGGACATTAGGCTAAGTGAAATAATTTGTCACAGAAGGACAAATACTGCATGATTTCAACTTATAAAATAGTCAGATTAAAAGCTGAAAGGAGATTGGTGTTTGCCAGGGCTCAGGGAAGGTGGAAATCAGGAGATGTTTTCCGATGGGTATAAAGTTTCCGTTGTGCTAGAGGAATAACTTCTGCTCATGTGCCGTGTGACAATGTCTCTGGTCAGCAATACTGCATTTTGCATTTAAAAATTTTTAAGGGGTAGATCTCATGTTAAGCATTTTTACCAACATAAAAAAATGTAAACAATTTGGGACAAATTGATTATAACATTTGTAGCAGAAAGACATGCTGCTTTGGAATCAGAAAGAAGTAGTTCGAATCTAAGCTCTGCCACTTTTGTTTGTGAGACTTTGGACAAGTAACCTAACCTCACTGAGCCTCTTTGACCTCACCTGGGTCATGCACAGAATAATGCCAGGATTAACAGTAAAACAGGAAAGTTCTCTGAATTTCACTTGAACTCGATCATGCCCTTAGGAAAGAAGGAGATAAGTGATGCCTAAAATGCAGTGTTATAACCCAACAATAAGAAGGACTTTCTATGTGCCAAGCACTTTACAAGCATTGTATCATTTAACCTGCACAAGAACTCCATGTGGCAGATAAAAACATGATAGCCAAATGACAGCCAAGGGAATGAACAGTAGGGACATGCCTGCAGCTTTTAAGTGGCAGCCCAGGATGTCCACATGTCCATCTGTCTGAATCTGGGTCAGACATTCTGACTTCTCTACTACACTAATAATGGCTCTAATAGATCATTGGGCTATTTCACTTACTGGGTCTAACTGTGAAACCTTCTGCTATAGCATATTTGTTTCACTTCGTGGAATGGTTTTCTATTTCCTCCCCCATCCCCTCAGTTAGGCTTCTTAAATCATCCCATCTTGAATATAGTACTGAAAACTTGGTGACCTATGTTCCTTTACTAGAAATGCTGCCTCTAATTCTATTTGCTTTAGGACATCTATCAAACTCCTTGTGGTATTAAAAAATAATAATGCAGTTGAAGAGAAAGCTGCACTAGGAGATCCAATTTCTTCATCTGAAAAATGGGGCTAATAATATGTGACATTTACTAATCTCAAGGAAGTTAGAAGATGGATGAAGTAATTGTTTCTGCAAAACCTTCAAATGCTAGAAGAAATAACATATAATCTGTTATGACTTCCAATGTGAAACACTACTTTCCTATTCTTTTGGGTCACTGTAGGTAATCTTCGTTCAAAACTGCATTTATTCTATAAAATTATTTGTTCTTTAATCTAACCAATAGATATCTATTGAATATATTATAAGGCAGACCCTGTGTTAGGCACTTGGGATGATAATCAGATACGATATGCATTAAAGCTCAGGTGTTTAGGATTTTGTGAATACCAATTAATTGGCCCTGGCTACCCATTAGAATCACCAGGGTGGCTTAAACATTAGCTATGCCTGATCACTCCTGACCAAGTGAATCGGCTAACTCAAATGGGCCCTAAGAAAGAAGGCCATATGAAGATGGAGGCAGAGACTGGATTACTGTAGCTACAAGCCGAGGAATGCTAGTGATTGCCATCAACCACCAGAAACTAAAAGACAGGCATGAAATAGATTCTTCCTCAGAAACTCCAGGAGGAACCACATTTGCTGCCACCTTAATTTCAGATTTTTGGTTTCCTAAACTGTGAGAGAATACCTTTTCATTATTTATAGTATTTTTTTTTTTTTTTTGAGAGAGAGAGGTGGAGGGCACCAGTGAGTGAGGGTCAGAGAAAGAGGGAGAGGGAGAGAGATAGAGGGAGGGGGAGACAGAGAGGGAGAGACAGAGACAGAGGGAGAGAGAGAGAAGTGGGGCTCACCCAGGGCTTGTGTTTTACCTGAAGCAGGGCTCGAGCTCACCCACTGTAGGACTCAAACTCATGAACTGAGATCATGATCTGAGCTGAAGTCAGATGCTTAATGACTGAGACACTCAGGCACCCCCACTATTTGTAATAATTAATTACAGAAGCCATAAGAAACTAATACAGAAGTCAACTAACAAATTTTCAAGAATGTCAGAAAAAATCATATGGTATCATGGCCATATATTCATCCTCTAGAACACTTCCTTTGTATATGGAGTTCTTCAAAATATAAGACATGGTGCTCTTAATAACACTGATTAATAGTACTTCTTAATAGTACTGATATGTTTTTGCAAACTCCCACTAAGCATGTTTATCCTAGGTGAATTAATTTATGACACACCATGATTGAGTGGATTTCTCCCTTTTGGAGATGATATGTTCTATATTCTGCAGTCAGGGTTTTGGGTAAATCTCTGCTGCGGATAAGCATTTACAAAGAACTAAACTAGAAGTGAGGATCTCTGCTTCCTTCTCAAGCTAATTAACTAATCAGATATGTACTGAATATCACATGATTTTCCATATCATCTAGACCAATAGCCAGACTCCTTACAATGACCTACAAAGTGTGCACAATCCTCCCACCAAAGTTTATCTGTCTATCTTATCTCCTATTTCACTGTTCTCATTCTGAACTTGCCACTGACTGGTCTCTGCTCCTGTAATATCTCACCTCAAATATCTTCACAATCACTCCCTCACCTCCAAGTCTCTACTCCCAACGCAGCCAACACAGTGAGACCTCCTTGGCCGTCCTATTGAAACCAGAACTGTCACGCAACTCCCTATTCCTCTTTCCTGCTTTACTTTACCCCACCGATTGGTTTATTAAATGGGCTGATTTGTGTCTCCCACAAATTCAGATGTTGAGGACATAACTCCCAGTATCTCAGAATGTGACTGTATTAGAGACAGAGCCTTGAAAGAAAGAATTAAGTTAAAATGAGGCCATTGGGGTGGGCCCTAATCCAGTCTGACTGGTGTCCTTAGAAGAAAAGGAAGAGACTTCAGGGATGTGTTGAGCACAGAGGAAAGGGCATGTGAGTATACAGAGAGAAGGCATTCATCTGCAAGCTCAGGAGAGAGGCCTTGGGAGAAACCAAACTGTTGACACTTTGATCTTGAACTTCTAGCCTCCAGAGCTATGAGAAAATAAATTTCTGTTGTTTAAGCCACCCAGTCTTTTGTTATGGCAGCCCTGGGAAACTATTACAGTTAATCACAAAAATCTATTGTCTAACCTGGAACACCACTGAAAATAAAAGGGGGCATTATGATAATGATACCAGGACAATTGACATAAACAGTGACTTTCCAGGTACAGCAGCACGTTCGTAGCCCTATCCATAGTGCCTGTCACTGTTAATATACAATGCACTTTAGTTATATGTTTATTGTCTGCCTGACTCCACTAGATAGTAATTCCTTGATGGCATGGGTTTTCTGTTTTTACTGCTTTATTCCCAGTACCTAGTGTATGGCATATACTTGATTCTCAATTAAGAATAGGCTGAATAAATAAATGTAAACTGTAGTTGAGTGGCTGATGCCCACGGATCTGTAAGACTTTATATACAAGATCATAGTATGATTACCAATTATTTTGTATCTGCTACATGCTAGACCGAGTGCTAGGCATCTTATATATGTTATCCCTCATCCTTTTTGTAAGGATTTTGTAAGCTAGGTTTGATCCCTATTTTATACTCAAAAACCTAAATATATCAGAGATTTTAGGTCACTTCTCTATCCCTCAGCAAGTAGGTAAGGATTTAAACTCAGGCCTGCATCACCTAATACAGAAAAGATATTTTCACATTCTCAGCAGTTAGAAAAGAACACAGATGCAGATTTCCAACTCAACAAGTCCATTGAAATGGTCAATATGCATTAGTCACAATATTGTACATGTCGAGGTAGAAGTGATATCTACAAATTATATCAATGTGGGTTCAGAATAAGTCATGTGGAATTAAACTGTGTAAGTGGAAAGATTCCCTAATACTTTAATCCTAAATTCTCTATCAGCACTACAGAAAAATCAAGAGCAACAAATCAATGTCCCTAAGATGGATATGAGTAGCTTTCCCTGATAATTTATTTTTAGTAACTAATGCTTTAGATTGACACACAATGTAAAATATTGTCCTTGAAAACAGGCAGCTTTGTCTGATGCTTAGGATTTTTATTTATTAGAAACTGAGCCAGGAAAATCTGATGTTAAAATTTATCACAGCAGCTGAGGGGCTATGTCCTGCTAAAGAAAATTAATTGTATGCCAATTTGGCAGATGTTGTCTGATACCTTTTTGTAAGTAACCATCTTGACCACATCAAAATGTTACTTACCTAAGAGAATGCTTTGAGTTACCCTTCCATAAAGTGTAGTCACATTTTGCATGCAAATTTGGAATAATACTGTATAAGCAATAAAGTCTCACACTATGTGAAATTTTAAAGTAAGGCAATACTCAAATTTTTGTTACACTTGTTAAGAATTTCATAACTTCAAAGCTGGCAGGCTGAATGAATGGTGAGCTAGCCAGGATAAGGCAATATTCTTTAATGCTTGTAATAGAAACGCTGGTCATTCTTTTTAGCCTTATGGAAACATCTAATTAAGACTTTAAATTGCCTGAGGTCCTCAAGAACATGTTCTTCAAATGAAGTATAATCCCTGTGTAATTCACATTAACCAAATGTGAATCCCAAATACAGTAGGACAAAAATTTTAATCCTGAAAATCCTAGCATCACTTAATTCAATTCTACAAATGTCTGTTCCTGCTTTAGTTTTATTAAATGCTCCTTGATGCTTTCTCTTCCTAGGGATCATAGGATATTATTGAAAAGAAGGTAAACTTTTGAGAGATAAAAGTAAAATAATTTAGAAAAATCACTTTACTCTGGAGGCCGATGTTGTGCCTCTCTCTATGATTCAGAACTCCTAACACTGTATTGAATGTATTAGATTCTCTG
The DNA here is from genome assembly GCF_022837055.1 of Prionailurus viverrinus. Taxonomy (NCBI): domain Eukaryota; kingdom Metazoa; phylum Chordata; class Mammalia; order Carnivora; family Felidae; genus Prionailurus; species Prionailurus viverrinus. The sequence goes on along the minus strand of NC_062564.1, from coordinate 189,944,798 downwards.
GATCTTCCAGATCTCCATGGACTCCATATAGGACTGCTTAGTAACCCAAAACCATCATATTTTAGAAATTGGCTATGGCCAAATATTATAAAGTCATATTATAAATACTGTTTTATATAAGCTTCATCCAAATCATTTACCAAGGAAGAAACTGAACTCAATAACTTTTTAGTTTGCCCAAGATCAGAAACCTAAAAACTAATGGAATGGGTGTATGAACCTGGACTGTCTGAATACTAAGGTCACACATTTACTATCTATGATTCATTCATCTTTGTCTCCCACAAGTCATGCACGAAGCCCAGCATCAGCTGTTCAACACATATTTGTTAAATGAATGAATAGATGCTGGTTGAGTTCCACAGGAAAAAGGGAGACTCCTTTATTTATAAGTCATGACTTTTTCAAGGTTTCCAAAAAACAGTTGGCATTTTCACAATTAGCATTTTCATAGGGACAATCTGAGATGCCAGATCCTGGCAAACCTGTCACTCGGAGTCAAGGGTGTTTAGAAAGCTGAGTCTTGAGACTTTGCAGAGACTGCCCTTACTTGGTGGCCCTCGGTGTTAGGCTGTGATTGATAGAATTAGGGGGGAAGCAAGGGGAGGTGCTGATGGTAGGAAACCCACATTGTCAACAAACTTGAATAACTTCAGATAACAACACTGTTAAAACACACTCAGATCACTCCCAGGAACAGACCAGAGTCATGAAATTAAGATAAGATCCATAGAGAGTGTGTGTAATACTGTCTTCACAGGCTACAATTTCATAGGAAGCTTGTAAAAACAGCTTTGTGGATAAGGAATTATGGGTCCTATCTTATTCTTTGAGTGATTAAAGCCATTGAATTCAATGTGACCTCAGGATCACATGTGCACAGAACCGAGCAGAAAAATTTGTCTGATAAATGTTTTAATAGGCAAGATAGATCTGAGGTTCAGGTAGGCTTTGGGGAGGACATTGAACTAATCAAATTTGAGCTTCATGTTAATAATGATAGTAACGGCTGCCTTTTTATTTATTTTTTGAGCACTTAAACACATTTTTTCAATGTTTATTTCTTTTTGAGAGAGACAAAGAGAGCGCAAGCAGGGGAGAGGCAGAGAGGAAGGGAAACACAGATTGTGAAGCAGGCTCCAGGCTCTGAGCTGTCAGCACAGAGCCCCACGCGGGGCTCCAACTCACAAACAGCGAGATCATGACCTGAGCCGAAGTCAGATGCTACTGAGCCACCCAAGCTGCCCATTATTTTTTGGGCACTTTAAAAAGCTCTATCTAATTTGATCATCAAAAACAGTTGTGTGAGATAAGCTTGTTTGGTACTATAGCCTATAATTTACAAATGAGAAATTTCAGGAAGCTTAGAAAATGTACAGCTCAACAGCTGCCTGGCTGAGATTCTGTTCCAGATCCTCTCAAACAGGGTTGCTCTTTTCCAGTATGTTCTTGCTACTTAAAATGTATTCAGAATCTCAGCATCATCTGGGAGCATGATAGAAATGCACAATCTTCCGACCCATCCCTGAGCTACTGAGTCAAAATTTGCATTTTAATAAGATCTTCAGGTGATTGGTATGCGCTTTATATCGTGAAAGGCATCTTATACATTATGCTGTATTACTCATCCGGAATGCCTCTAGTTTGGGAATCTTATCTCAATTTGTTACGAAGGAGGGTAAGTGAAGGCACAATCATAAGAATAAGTGACCTATCTCTGAATCTTCTCAAAACATAATCAGATTTAAATATTGATGGCACCAGTGATATTAATACAGTATGGGTTAAGATTAGAGACTCTGAACACTGCTTTTGCCATTTACTGTGAAGCTTTGGGAACATTTTTTAACTCTTGAGGCTTCAGTTCCTCCTCTGGAAGTGAGGGTAACAAGCACACCAACCTCATGAGGTTGTTGTGAACATCATCATATGAGTCTTCAGAGCTGATACTTGAGGAGTACACAGTAATGCTCATTATTTTAAGCACGGTACACAACAGAGATTCACCCTAGCTGTCAATCTTATCAAGGAAAAAACTTCCAAAGAGTTTCTCTTGGTTTTTCATTAAGTCAATCCTTTGAACACTATCAAGGAGACTCCCTTCCCATTGACTCTGATCTACGGAATTCTGCCAAGAGGCACAAGTTCATCATGGTTTCCAGTGAATTGCCCCAGAAGGAACCCTTGCACATTTTCTAGTCTTTTCATCCCAGGGATTGTTCATTTTTGTCCACATTCTAACAAGCCAAAATTTTATATAATGGGGTAATGTGAGTTCTTCCTTTTTGGGACCTGAAAATCTGGCCCTTCTAGGGTTTCATAAACTTTAAAAAATTATTCTTAAAATCCATGGAACAACTGAGAAGAAATTTGGATAAATTCTCTATGGGGTCTGGACATAAGAGGATAGAGGAGGGTTTGTCTATGCTGGAGTGCTCAGAGATCCAGGGACACTATAGGGATTGAATGCTAGGAAAGGAGCTGATCACAGCAGAGTTAGCTGATAACTAGGAACCATGGGGTCCTCAACTCAGTCCCCCAGCTCCATTCTGCTGGTGCATCGGGGTATTTTATAGTAAAGGTACTAAGAAGAAACCAACTGGCTGTGTCGTCTCTAGTACATGCAGAGGTAGTATGAAGAACTGACTTTTATTCCACATGAGACAAGAAACATGGAAAATGCCTTACTAAAATGTGCTTAGCAGGATGAGTCATTATTAATTAAAATTGTGTGCTTTTTCTCATGTGGAAGGAATTTCATAATCTCAAAATGTGTGGTGTGCTATTTAAAATTAAGTATCAGAAATGACTAGGGTAAAAACATAAGAGGCTAATACCAATATGCTGTTACTGGATACAGAATCATTACTCTTTATAGTGCTAGCAAATCCTCACAAGGTTGGGAGAAGGATCTGAAAACACTAGGAACTGTCAAAGGCATGCGATGAACTTAACAATGCAAAATGAAATGTAAGTGGAGTATCTTAATTCTTCTTCTTGTTCTTCCTACTGAACGACAATACCGTATCTTTCTGTGGGTTTTTGTTTTGCATCATTACTTGATCTGGCACTCCCAATTTCCTGCTGATTTCCACTGGACAAATATCAACAGAGGGGATGAGTGCCATGGCAGGAATTTAAAGCCCATCTTCCTCCTCTTCCTGGTTTGCTCATTCCGACACAGCCCGGTGCCTTCCTCCTACTGGAGGACTTTGTGCTTTCATGAGCCAAAGGAAAGGAAAGCAGTCTTTTTTTCTTCATCATGAACTTTAAAAATGTGAGTAAAAAATGATGTCACAGATTTTTTCTAAGTCTTCAAAGATGAAGTTTTTATTTTTAGTCGGAAAAGAGTTATTTCTTGAAAAATGAAGTAAAACAGATTCAAATTTTAAATATGTATGTCTCCGTATATTTTATTTATTTTTTCTACATTTTTTAATGTTTATGTTATTTTGAGAGAAAGAGAGAGAGAGAGGGAGAGCATGAGCGGGGGAAGGCCAGAGAGAGGGGGGCCCAAAGGATCCCAGGTAGGCTCTGGACTGACAGCAGAGAGCCCAAAGTGGGGCTCAAACTCATGAACCCTGAGATCACCCAGGTGCCCCCGTCTCCATATTTTTAAAGAGCTGAGAGCCATCTTCAAATCATTATAAATTAGTCAATACATAGTTTCACCTGCATGCTCTTTTAGTTGTGGCTTCTTTCTTAGCTGAATTTGAAGTGTGTTCCTTCATTTTCAAAAATCTTTAAGAATTCATTTTTATCTTTCACCTTATTGAGATTTTATTTTTTTTATAGTGTGCCTTTGGTTGCTTATTTTCAACTGAAAAATTACTATGTTTTATCACATCAAGTTTAATTTTATCCTTTTACTGCTTTACTTGGGTCTATTTATTTATTTATTTATTTATTTTGGTCCGGTTTCTAATCATCTTTCAACATATTTTATTCTATTTTAAAAGTTTTGCCTCACTATTTTTCCTTTTTTGGTTTTCATAGCTTCTGTATCATCCATATTTCTTATTTCTATATTTACTGTTCTTAGTAAGAGCAGGCTTTTAGTAACTTAAGTTGCTCTCATTTTAATTGAGTTTTTGATTGTTTCAGTTTTTTGTTTTTTGTTCTTTTAGATTTTAAAAGCCTTTTTATTTTGGAAATATTTAACATCTATAACTCAATTTTTATCATCTTACAAGATTTTAAGCTAATTTTCTTCTGTTGAGTGTTATATTTAATTTTAATTCTAAATTCACAATGGTTGGCAGGAAGAGTGATCATAAAAGTGGCATCTGGCCTAGAAACTTTGATCTGAACAAGAGTGCTTGTGTCTGGGTGGAACTTTCTCTTGTTTATTTTTCCTCCATGAGAGAGGTGGCTCAAGCCTTTTTCGCTCTCATTGGCTCTCCATTACCTGGCTCATAGGGGGCACTTAAAAACCTATAAAGGGTAATAGTGATTTATAATGATTATTAAAGATTATATGAGTCTATTGACAAAAACAGCAATTTATTAGTACTGTGTGTCAGACTCTCTCCTGAGGACCTTCCATGCAGTAACTAAATCTTCCCAATGACCCTTCAAAATATCACCCCAACCTATAGATGAGGACATGGAGACCTGGGGTGATATTAAGCGGCCTGCCTGGGTCACTGAGTTAGTAAATTGGTACAGCCAAGACTTGAACCCTTGTAATCTATCACCAGATCCAGGGCCCTTAGCAATCATTTGCCCAATGTCTGGCATATCATGTACCAACTGGTTAATAAGAGGCAGATACCATGGGGAGGATATCTCTAAACAGACTGTCATGCAATCACTACCTAAGACACACCAAAGATACGCGGCCTCATAAATCTATGCAGGCAAGCTAAACTAAGAAAGAAAAGCCTGGAGCTTATCTAGAAAATTCACGACCAACTGGCAATACCTTTAATTGCCCGAGCTGATTACTTTGAGCAGACTGTCATCAGCCCTTCCCTGCCCTGCAGCAGTCCTTGCTATCCCACTCTATTAGATTATCAATTTTAAATCAAACACAGCAGGTGGTGGCTGACTCTCCTTGGATGGGCTCCTCTCAGTTTGCCAAAGATTTATGGAAGCAGTATTTTAAAAAATCACATTTACCCACTGAGTTAATTTCCTTCTCAGTTAGAATTCCATCATTCTAGTCCAAAGAGTAAAAAGTAAATGGAGAACTTAATCAGCTAAACATAGAACTTTCTATATTTATGTATATATGTTACCTTTGTCTAGCGGAATAACTCTCTGTTCCCATAGTTAAGCTATTCTCACAGAGTTAAGATTCAAGAATCAAAAAATAAAAATAAAAAAAAAGTTCTCCTATATGCTTGATTTTATAGAATGTTGATTTAGTAACAATGGTTTAAAACTAAACACTATTTGAACCCTAGCAAAGTCTTGTATGTGTCAAGGCTTCATAGTAGAGCTATTTGTCAATTATGCATTGATGATTCAGAATTTTCTCAACAAAAATAATTGCATAACACTGTGATTTTCATATTATTTTTTTAAGTAAGTGCTTAAATATAACATGGATGGACTTTATAGATTTTTAAAATTAACACAGAGCATATCTAGCTAAATGCATAGAATGGAAATAACTCATCTATTTTTTTTTAGTATCCTTGATTGGAGAGTACTTAACAAAAAGCTTGTTTAATTAAACCTTAACTTTTTTTCCTACATCCTGATTAGAAATTGTTAAACTAATCATATAATCTTAAATATTAATATTTTAAAATTTACGAATTTCATGCAAGAACACTTGCTTCAAATTAAATTTCTTTTCTGTCTAAACAAATCCATGAGGATGTAATTCTAGTCATGTTTATCCTTAGTCATCTGAGGACTGAGCAGTAGAGAGTAGTAAGAAGGTGCTTTTGGAAGAAGGAGGAGGAAGAGGAGGAAGACGGAGAAGAGGGAGAGAGGGAGGGAGAAGAGAAAGAAGGAGAAAAAGAAGTTGTTTTAGAGGAAGGGGTTTAAGGAAGGCATTTTTCGGCCCAACTCAAGCATGAGAAAATGTTATTAGAATTAAAGAGTAAAAATGTTTTAGGGACGCCTGGGTGGTGCAGTCCGTTGAGCGTTGGACTTTGGCTCAGGTCATGACCTCGCAGTCCCTGAGTTTGAGCCTGGCACCGGGCTCTGTGCTAATAGCTCAGCCGGCTTCGGATTCCATGTCTCCCTCTCTCTCTCTGCCCCTCCCACTCGTGCTCTGTCTCACTCTGTCTCTCAAAAATAAATAAATGTTTAAAAAAAGTAAAAATGTTTTCTTTTGTGAAGAGTCATTCTACATATAGATGGCGTATTGATGTGCTAGGGCTATCATAACAAAATACCACAGACAGAATGGCTTAAAGAGCAGCAATGTATTTCCTCACAGTCTTGGAGGCTACAAGTCTAAGATCAAGCAGGTTTTTTTCCTTACTGAGCCTCTCTCCTGTGCTTGTAGAAGGTTTCTCACAGTGTCCTCATCTGGCCTTTCTTTTGTTCTCCAGAATCCCTGATGTCTCTTCTTCTTCAAGGACACAAATCACACTGGGTGAGGGTCTCACCCTTATCACCTCATGTTAACTTAATCACATCTTAAAATGTCTCATCTCCATATACAATCACATTTTGAGGAGATGGGATTAGGGCTTCAACCTATAAATTTCGCATGAGTCACAATGTAGTCCACACCTGGAGGCTTTCAATAAGTGCTTGCTAATTGCTGAGGGGCAAATGACTGTCTACTGAGAAACAGAAATGATCCTGAGAGCTCCTTTCAACATTATCCAATGAGGTGGTGGCAAATGGGAAGCGTCAATGTTCTTCTGGTTCTGAAGGTCATGTTGCCCCTTCCCAGTCATTCCCATAGTCCCTCTTGATTGAATGATAATAATACTATAACTGGTTACCCATTCTCATCTATGTCTCGCATTTCCATGTGATTGAACTTTCTGAAGCACAGTTCCAACATAACAAGTCAGTTAACACTCACGAATTCAAGTAATGCATACTTCTAAGAGTGCCCATGCCAAGAACACTACTAGGCACAGGAAATCCAAGAGAGAGCAGACAAAACTTTCCACTGATTCCATTGCTTAACAGATAAAATCCAAAATTCTTAACCTGGCATTCAAGGGCATTCAGTACTTACAGCTTACCCACTTTTCAGTGTCCCTTCCTTAAATGTCCCTATTACTGTATTAATATAGGGCAATTTTTCATCTTCAAAATATAGTTTGCATTTTACAGCCAATAGACCCTAATCTCTCTCAGGCTTTCCATCTGCTCCCTCACCTATGTATTCTTTCATTCCATCTTTAGATCTCTACCATGGCACACTGTAGTGAGACTTTTTGGAAATAAGGAGAAGGATACATTTTAAACGTTTCTACATTGAGTGTCTGGGAGGAGTGAGGAAGGAACCATTCAATGGAGACATAGAAACATGAGAGACAAGTATGATATCTGAGGTTGGGTTGAGTTCAGTTTTGGAGGCTCCGTGGAATCACATTGCTCTAATTTTTTTATTGCTGAACATTTAGTGCCCTCAACAGTTCCTGCCATACAGTAATACTCATTTGGTTTAATAAGTATATGCTTGTTGTCCTTGATAAACAAGGAAATGATGCTATGGCAGAAATCAGAGAGTCAGTAAGCACCCATTTATTTAAAAGACACACAAATATAACAATGTCTCAGCACCACAAAAGGAATTATTTCATCCTTGGGGTTCATTATAATGGAAACTGAGTTGTAAATACTAACATAGGTTAGAACTAAGGAGATTGAGTATGGTGTTATGTAAATTAAGATAATCTTTAATATTAATTTTGGGTCAATTAACATATAGTAGTCTAAGAATTTTGACCAAAAATTAGAAAGCCCTAATTTTAGCTCTGTTGGTCACTAGTTTTGCAACTTTGGCTAAGTTACTAACCAGATCTCTTTAAATCTATATAAAACCTAGACACATAATCTTACCTCATGTGATTTTTGATTATGAAAATTTAAATGAAATAAATAAATATGGAAAACTATTAAAAACTAAAAACATCATTGTATATTACAGATAACCATGATGACAAAGATAACAGTTTTGCTGAATAAACTCTGCTTTTGATAAATTCAGGTAGCAAATATAGAATTTATTTAAAAGCATTTTCAATGGGAATTTGAAAGAATGGTAGTTTGATAATTAAGGGATATAATTAATTATTTACTCTGGTTTTCCTCTTGGTGCTGTTGTGAGAATTGAAGGAATTTTTTAAAAAAATCAAATTTCCTTGGATTGTTATCAAATGATCAACATTTTAAAGCTAATTTTCATGGACATTTACTTACTCATAATAACTGATTCTGATAAAAAGAGATTCCTGATTTAGAACACTGTACATTTTTGTAATATCCCTGAGTATGTGCTGCAGAGTATTAATCTAATTAACCAAATTAGATATAACTGTTCTCTTATCTCTTTTGGGAGTCCACTCATCATTCTTTCTTAAAGCCTAATACTTTGAATACTACCTATTGTTATTACAGGTTTCCCAGCCTACTAATTGCACTGAAAATTGCTTTAGGTTTGTTTCCTCAAAGGGTCCGAAGCTGTCTTCTAATATTTCTTTGTAAAAGCTGGTGATAATTTATCTCAGAGGAATGGATTAAGATGTATATTGAATCGTGTATATTCTGCCATTTTGAATAGAGAACAGGTCAGGGGCAATTTTGCAGCCATGACCCAGGTTCTAGTGACATCTCCCCAGTGAAGTCCTCCCTTACACTCCTCTTCCCATGCAATCATTAGCTGGCCATTACTGGAATAGCTGCCATTTGTGGAGCTTGTAACATACACGTGCTGGGCACATACAGCTGTATTGCTTGAGCAAGTTACTTAAGCTATAAGGCTCGGTTTCCCCATGGGTTGAGCAAGGATTATAATAGTATTTGCCTCATTTAGTTCTTCTAGAGTTCATTCAGAGCTTAAGTGAAATAATTAATGTAAAGTTCTTGGCACAGCGACTATTGCTTCGTAAACAGCTCATAAATATTCGTTATTCTTCTTGGGATAACAGCTTTAACCACAGCAAACTGTGACAACTGACAAGTGGAAACAACCTCATGTCCACAATCAGACCATGGGAGAATTAATTATGGTAACTCCAGATGACAGAAATGATATGCAGCCATGAAATAATGTTATAGAAGAATAGATGTGGACATTGAAAAATACTCTAGGTCTGTTGCTAAGTGAAGAAAGTAGGCTACAAACAGTTCAGTCATGGAATAGACTGGAAAAACATACACCAAAATGTGACTAATCACTACCTTTAGATTTGGGGACCTTTTTGTTGTTATTTATTTTACCTTTGTGTTTTCCTGCTTTCTTCAATGGTTTTCAAAGAGTGCTGTTTATTTTGTTAAGAAAACCTATTTATAAGAAAGGTATAGCCCTTGTCACTCAGCATATAATCTTCCTATTATTAGACATCCACACAATGATTGAATTGGCTGTGTGTATCACCCTTGTCTCACTACCATAGCAGCTTGAGATTTTATAATGTACACACAACTCCCACTAAGTTGTTTAAATACAAACATACAGAACACAGATTATCATCCCCTTTAAATGACCCAGTGACACTTCTGTTAGGGAAGTTGGGGCACGTGCACGCCAGAAACAAACTTGCTCCCCCGTTCCCCTTAGTCACTCTGTCATTTGGAACATTTTAGTTTGGCCATATTTATACCTACCTATTCCAACTTTCTTTCTTCTTGCCTGCTTCTACTATAAAGACTGAAAAGAAGTTAATACTAATATCATTTGTCCTCTTTCCATTCATAATTGTTGAAGTGATAATATTGGGGCAATGAGACATTTGTGAATGTCTATGGTGTTGTTTTCCTGGGTCGGGGGGAGGCTTGTGCTTCCTGATAAAATGGCTATTATGGCCAGCATATCTCTCCCTCCCACTTGCCTGAGAATGGATACCACTGAGCCATTGCAGTTATGGCCATGAGCAAAAGGCCAAAGGATTCCCAGAGATGCCAGCCCTGATATTATAGAGCTACAAAATCAATGCCGACAAAAACTTCCTACTAACAGTCTTCTCCTGAAGTAGGAAAGTAAAGTCCCATAGGTTTAAGCAGCCACTAGACAGTTTTTCCAGTTACTGTAGCTCCCAAATATTTGTAATCAACACATAATTCTTACCTAATCCAGCTGGGAACCAGACCCTACTGGGTTTCTTTTTCTAGTGTTTTGTTATAATCATGTTTTATTTCCCATCTATTTGACTTGAATTTTCCTTATTGGTTCACTTCACTTCAGAGTACTAAACATGGCCTCCAAAAGACAAATTTCCTACTTAGAGAGGAAGAGAAGGAGCACATGTGTGTCTTAACTGTGTACACATAAGTCAGTCAAAGACAGAAATCATATATTTTCACTCGTATGTGGAACTTGAGAAACTTAACAGAAGACCGGGGGAAGGGAAGGGAAGGGGAAAACATAGTTTGAAACAGAGAGGGAGGCAAACCATAAGAGATTCTTAAATACAGAGAACAAACTGAGGGTTGATTGGGGTGCGGGGGAGAGGGGAAAATGGGTGATGGGCATTGAGGAGGGCACTTGTTGGGATGAGCACTGGGTGATGTATGTAAATGATGAATCATGGGAATCTACCCCCCAAACCAAGGGCACAGTGTTTATAGTGTATGTTAGCTAACTTGACAATAAATTAAAAAAAAAAACAAAAACAGCAGGGAGTGAGCTTTTGATCATCACGTACACGTTTTGTCAACAGCATTTGTCCAGGTGAAACCAGCCCCTTTCAAGCACCATCACCTTTCAGATCTACTTCACTAGGCCAACTTCACTTCTTCCTCCCCTTCCACCTAGCCTCCTTCTGCATCATGCCAGGGTTAGGACATGGGGCCAAGTCTGGCAAGAATCATGACCCTAATTTAGGTCTCAAAGGAAAATGAAGCAAAACAAGACTCAAGAAAATGTCAGGACGTTTTTCCCTTCTGTTTCCCACTCCCCAATTCTTTTTTTTTTTTTTTTTTTTTTTTTTAATGAAGCTTACTTTTATTTATTTATTTATTTATTTATTTATTTATTTTCTGAAATTTATTGACAAATTGGTTTCCATACAACACCCAGTGCTCATCCCAAAAGGTGCCCTCCTCAATACCCATCACCCACCCTCTCCTCCCTCCCACCCCCCATCAACCCTCAGTTTGTTCTCAGTTTTTAACAGTCTCTTATGCTTTGGCTCTCTCCCATTCTAACCTCTTTTTTTTTTTTTTTTCCTTCCCCTCCCCCATGGGTTCCTGTTAAGTTTCTCAGGATCCACATAAGAGTGAAACCATATGGTATCTGTCTTTCTCTGTATGGCTTATTTCACTTAGCATCACACTCTCCAGTTCCATCCACGTTGCTACAAAAGGCCATATTTCATTTTTTCTCATTGCCACGTAATATTCCATTGTGTATATAAACCACAATTTCTTTATCCATTCATCAGTTGATGGACATTTAGGCTCTTTCCATAATTTGGCTATTGTTGAGAGTGCTGCTATGAACATTGGGGTACAAGTGGCCCTATGCATCAGTGCTCCTGTATCCCTTGGATAAATTCCTAGCAGTGCTATTGCTGGGTCATAGGGTAGGTCTATTTTTAATTTTCTGAGGAACCTCCACACTGCTTTCCAGAGCGGCTGCACCAATTTGCATTCCCACCAACAGTGCAAGAGGGTTCCCGTTTCTCCACATCCCCAATTCTTATATAACTCTGGTCCTTCCCTCCACAAGTTCAGTGATCTAATGGAAGCCTTGGATTCACTAAAACCTGCAGTATCTTGCCCAGCTTATTCATACCCACATATAGTTCTTTATTCCAACATAATTATCTCTTCCGATCCCACCTCTCTAATAAAGCTCTGCACCTCTTATGGATTGGAAAGCAATCTGATTACACCACCTTGAAGATACAGTTGTTTGTTCTTGTCTTGAGCCTCTTGCTCCGCTCAGCCCCTTCTGGGTGTGACAGACCTCTTGGGCCAGCATTTAGACCCAGGCAAGAGAAGCCTTGCCTCTCACTGCAGTTGAGAATTTGATTTTTTCCCCTCTGGAAAAATGAATGAAAAGCATCTGAACTCTTAATACTCTGGAAACTTCACGATGAAGACTTTTACTCAAAAAGAGGAAAAATGAGTAAATTCGAGCACAACCCCTATTTCTAACCTTCTAACTCTATTTTTAATAAACTTAGATTAGGAAAAAGAGGGAACAGAAATCTGCATTCGTTGTAGCAGAGGTTTTCTGTCCATTTTTTTTGCAGGGTTACTCTTTCCTCCTACTAAGCAATTTTTCTTTAGTTTGACTTGTTTGACTCTGAAACCTACAAATTATTCCTGTTTGTAGAAATGACCTCATTTTATGACCAAATTTATAATAAAGCACAATGACCATTATGGATAATATTAAATAAGTGTCCACTTAACTGTAACATAAATTTTGTTTGCTTACAGCACTAACTCTACTCATGGTGTTCAGTTTCCGTGGTTCATTATTCAAAAGCCATGCACTTTTGGCTTAAACACTGTATAGGATAAAGGGACCCCCTAATCCAGTGTGAGTAAAAATAGGTTGACTTTGGGGCACTTGGGTGGCCAGTTGAGTGCCTGCCTTTGGCTCAGGTCATGATCTCACAGTTTGTGAGTTCGAGCCCTCCATCGGATCGGGATCACTTCTGTCAGCATGGAGCTGCTTTGGATCCTCTATCCCCCTCTTTCTCTGCCCCTTCCCTGCTCACTCTCTCTCAATCTCTCTCCAAAAAAAAAAAAAAAAAAAAAAGAGTTGACTTTATCTTATGTCTGCTGCCTTAAGATGGGTTATATTAGTTTTAAAAGATCACGTCTGAAGGAGAGGAGGGCAGGTAAATTTCTGGTAATGGTTCACAACTTCAGTGTTGTCTAATCCCGTGACTCATTTTAAAAGATGAGTGCAGTGAGGCTAGATTGCATTGTGCTGCTATCTTCTTGACATCTTAATGACCTAGCCTGGCAGTGATTAACTGAGGCTTTGCTCCTAGGAAGGACTTTTCCTTTTCTCTATTAAAAATAAATAAATATAGAAATGGCCTTCACTTATTGGATTCACCTTATTCTTTGACTCAGAAAATAAATCCTAACAGTTTTTTTCATTTCAGGTATTTATAAATAAGGTTATAAGCTTATCAGACAAATTTGTGAATGACTCTGTTATCCCCTCCATTGCAGAAACCAGAAAACTGGAATCATGACAGGAAAGATTTTTGCCTTCAAATAATTATCCATGTGGACACCAGATTGAGTTTTCCAAAGCAGTAATCTGGTCACACCCTAACCCAGATCACAACGCATCAGTGTCTCCTCACCACTCCTCTGTTCCATAATAAGGTCCTCCCTAACTTTATCCCTTAGTTCTTAGTAACTCTCATCTTCTGCTACACACTTCTCTAAATTAGGGTCTTCATAACCTGGCAGTACAGTTATAAGAAAGCAGATTAGTTTATATTTTTGTGACTCTAATTAGAATTACTTCTCTGCCTATCTTCCAGGGTAAGTTCTACATATGTTTCAAATCTCAGATTAATCAGTAATGGAAAGGAAAATGTAAATTATCTCTATTTTCAGATGGCATTATCTGCTGTATAGAAAATATGGAAGAATCCACCAAAAAACAATTACAGTTAATAAATGAGTCCAACAAGGTCACAGCATGCAAAGCCAGTATACAAAATGTAATTGTATTTCTCTACAGTAGCAATCAACAATTCAAAAATAAAATCAAGAAAAGAATTCCATTTACAGAATAAACATATTCTTTATGAAAAGAATATTATGCTTAGGAATAGGTTTAACAGCAGAAGTGAAAGACTTACACTGAAAATTATAAAATGTTGTTGAAAGAAATCATAGACCTAAATAACTGAAGTGATACTTCATATTTATGGGGTAGAAGACACTACTTCCAAGATGGTAATACCTCCAAACTGATCTGTAGACTCAGTACAATCCCTGTCAAATTCCCAGCTGGCTTTTTATACATATTGACAAGCAGCTCATAAAATTGAACTGAAAATGTGAGGAACCCAAGATACCTTTAAAACATCTTCAAAAATAAGTACAAAGTTGGAAGACTCACAAGTCTGGATTTTAAAACTTGGTAAAGCTATAGACATCAAGGCTGTGTGGTATTGGCCAGAGGACAGACATATAAGTGAGTGGAATAGGAGCCAGGGTCCAGAAGAAACTCCATACACTTACATTTACTTGCTTTTGTTTTTGTTTTTTAATTTTCTTTTTATAAGGATACCAAAACAATTTAATGGGAAAATAATTTCTTTTGACAAGTGATCTTGGGATGACCCATATATCCATATACAAAAGAATGAATTTGGACCCATAACCAACATCATATGCCAAAGTTAACTCAAAAACCTAAATATGTGAGCTAAAATGATGAAACTCATTAAAGAAAATACAGGTTTAAACCTTCTTGACATTGGGTTAGGTTTCTTACATATAACACCTAAAGCACAAGCAACTAAAGAAAAAGCAATCAATAAATTGAATGCCATAAAAAAAAACTTTGGTGTTTCAAATGATACCATCAAGAAAAAAAAAACAGAAAAAAGAAAAAAGATAACTCACAAAATGGGAGAATAGTTTTGCAAATCATATATCTGGTAAGGACCGAGTATCCAGAATGTATAAAGAACACTTATATCTCAGTAATAAAAAGACAAACTAATTTCTTAAAACAGAAAAGGGATTTGAATAGATATTTTCTGAAAGGAGATATACAGTCAGTATGCAAATGAAAAGATGTACAGAATCATTAGTCATTGGGGAAATTCATTTAAAAACCACAGTAAGACACTATTTTATATTCTCTAGCCTAGCTATCATAAAAAAGGTAGACAGTAATGATTGTTAGGGAAGATACAGAGATATTGGAACCCTCATTTCTACTGGTGGAAATGTAAAATGGTGCAGCCACTTTGGGAAACAGTTTAAAAGTCCCTTAAAAAGTTAAACATAGAGTTACCATATGGCCCAGAAATACCAATCCTATGTATATACCCAAGAGAATTGAAAACATATGTTCATATAAAAACTTGTGCATGAATATTCATGGCAGCATTATTCATAGTAGTCAAAAAGTGTCAACAACCAAAGCGTCCATCAGTTGATAAATGGGTAAACAAAATGTGGTAAATTCATACAGTTGAATATCACTCCATGGGATGAAATAGCGATTCATGCTACAACATGAATGGATCTTGAAAACATCATGCCAACCAAAAGAAGCCAGACACAAAATGCCACACATGAGTCTATTTTTACGAAATGTCCAGAATAGGCGAATCCATAAAGACAGACAGTAGATTTGTGGTAACCAGGAGCTGATGGGAGGGGAGAATGGGGAGTGACTGATCATGGGTATGGGGCAATTTACAGGCAATTTAGTGGAGTGGTAGAGATGTAGAGACAGTGCCTTCCTAGGTGATTCCTCTCGAGGTGAAAGATTGTGGGCAAGTTACTTAATCTCACTGGGCCTCGGTTTCCTCATCTGTAAAATGGTGATAACGGTATACTTAGCTCATAAAGTTATTGTGAGGATTTTCTGAGTTAGTTCTTTTCAAAGCTCTCTGAACAGACCAGGTATTCAATAAGTAAGTAATAAATTAACTATTGTTCATAAGGCAATAGTATCATATTACATTATATTGTAATTATCAATTATTATTATCAGCTATATCTCTTTGGCATTGTATCCTATATTCCATCACTATAGGCACTTAGATATTTGTTGTTTCCAAATGACCGGCCCCAGGGTCTAATGGGAGTCATAGCATGCCTCTTTGGGAGTCAACAGTTCAAATGTACTCTGGTTAACAACATGTTTCGCCAAATAGTATAGAAATGGTCAAAACGGTGACCAGCCCTTTTGCTTGGATGATACACCCAGCATGTTGTAATCTGCTTCTTCTAAGAAATGCATTTGCTTATGTGAGTGTAGAAAGAAACAAACTTGCCTTTATACTAGAGTTTTGGGGAATTAACAGAAAGCTCTGAGACATAATAATTCCCTGAGAAGTCCTGGACCTTTTATATCCCTGAAAGATTGCTTACACATCCTTGCAGCGACAGAGTCTAGGGAGAAGAAAAGTTCTATGATAGCTGGTATTCCCTATCCTGTAGTTTTCTTTCTTCAAGTGACTCTTACTCATCAGTTTATAATCTTCCAGCATGACATATATTTTTTGAAGTGCCAACAAATGTTGTTCATTCTCAACATGAATATTTCTCTTATGTGCCCCAGGAAAGAAAATATTACACTCAAATGAGTTCAGTTTGCTGTCCTATGCACCAGTTCTTACAACTGAGTCATAGCAATGCTCTTTGAAGTTCACCCTCAGATCTACCCAGCAGGAGTGCAAAGCAAGATGAGAAAATGGCTCATTACTTATTTTTAGGGAGGATGAGTTCCAGAAAGAAAATTAAAACCATGAAAATATTTGCTTTGAGGTATATATTTTCAGATTGGGCAAAAAGAAACAAAGAAGAAATTGCTATTTATGTAAGCTCTACAGAGAGCATACTAAAAATATATCAGTGAATACAACAAATGAATTTTCTTTCTGCAAAGTGAAGGAAACACCTATATAGTCGGTAGGTTTTTCTAAAACAGCATTTCACTAAAATAAGCTTCAAGCCACTCGGGGAAATAAAGTTTCTTCTTTGTCAAATAAGGGATTTGGTGTTGTCTAATGTAGAATAAAAAAGAAGTATGTATGGGTACACACACACACACACACACATATAGGATTTGAAACACAATAGTATTTAATCCTACTAATCAGTGAAGAAGTAAAGATTTTATGACTTTAGATGTAATATTTAGAAGAGACTTGTCATTGTGAAATCACTCTAATCTTGTCTCCTTTATACAGAAGCTTGATAAAGTGTTTTCCCTGAGTTTAACATTGCAAGGAATGAATGAGATTGAATTTATTTAATGCAAGAAAAAAATTTCTCTGGGCACACAGGTGTTGAAAAGCCTTTTCAAACCGAATTTTAAAATTTCCTCTTTTAGATTCTTTTATCACATAATTGGATAAGGGGAAGACATTTTGTTAGGCTCCCAAATATATATTCTTGAGTTCATTCCTGAGGGAGAGAGTTTAGGGCACAGGATAAATGAGTTCAATTTGCAGTGTTCCCCTGGCCCTACCATCCATCAAGCTTCTTTGTGGTCCTACCACAACCAGCTCTGTCCACCTCCGCTCAGAATCACCTCTCTTATAATATGTTCTCTCCACTCCCTCAGGCTCTTTTGATTATTCCTGCCCCAAAGATCTCTTTTCTCTGACCTCCACTAACATTTCCTGTCTAGATGCCCCCAGAGTGGCTTTTTAGAAGTGTTTATCTTTCTGTGGTTGTCATGGTACACTTGGTTCATCCCATAACATTGTCGTGATGTTGCCTGTTTCTCTCAGGAGAGCTTCAGTAGATTCACCCACTAATAGAAAATACATATGTGGTTTCTGTGTGCAACCCAAGGATGAAGGGAGGAAATAGTACTATAAAATAGAAGAGCGACACAGTGGGGAAGGGAAAATGAATTTTCCATGAATAGATGAGTTCAAAAGAATTTCAGAAGTTCAGTTTAATTGGTAGCCCTTAGCATCCACTCAAAAAATCAGAAATAACAGTACTTACAATCACAGCATGGTCTGGATGCGGTTTATGTTAGCTAAATGGAAATCTAGTTTAAAATTCCTCTTTGCTGCTCCAACCCTTGGAGCACAGTCTTGCTCATAGAAAGCATGGCTGCTCAGTTATCAAAGCCTTTTGTTCTGAGTCTTAACTGTCCTGCAGCAACACTTAAGCCCAATCCATAATGGACTACCCCTTTTCTAATATCGTCTGATATGATTATTTTTTCCAATGTCCTGAGCTAAACTGTTTTTGCTGAGCCCCAGTCATTTTTTATTTTCCCTTCCCTTTTCTTCCTTTTTCTTTTCCTTCTAATTGTGGGGTCAGGAGGAGGGTTCTGCCACTATCTTCTATTTATCATTTATAGTTGTCGAAGGACTCTTGCTTCAACTCGTTTCTCCAGAGAGTGCATACCTGTAGTTTTAAAATTTTCTCCACATTGTTTTAAGAAACATGCATTGAGCACCCTCTGTGTCTTGCCCTAGAATGCAGAGGTGATCAAGACCAGCTCTGGTCTAGTAGGAGCAGGTGACTTATGCACATTAATGTTTATAAAACCACATAGGAGGGGCGCCTGGGTGGCTCAGTCGGTTAAGCATCGGACTTCGGCTCAGGTCACGATCTCATAGTTGGTGAGTTCGAGCCCCGCGTCGGGCTCTGTACTGACAGCTCGGAGCCTGGAGCCTGCTTCTGCTTCTGTGTCTCCCTCTCTCTCTGCCCCTTCCCTGCTCATGCTGTGTCTCTCTCTGTCTCAAAAATAAATAAACATTAAAAAAAAAAAAGAAAATGATAAAACCACATAGGAGACACTGTCCTGAAAGAAAGGAAATAAGGGTTTCTGAGAAAGAATAAGAATGAAATGAACCAGGATTGGGACTTTGGGAGATGGTCTAAAGCCTCAAATGGCATCTCCAGGCTGATTAGGTCATGTTTGAAAGACAAATCTGATTAAAACTCATTCTCATCCCAAATTCAATCCAACCCTTTCAGTGCTTTTCCATTGCTCTTGAGATAGTAATCATACTCTGTTTATTGTTAAAGGTTCTCTTGTACCAAGCCCTCCTTCTTTTATATGGAAATCTCTTTAGCACTCTTTCAAGTTATTGGATCCTCTATCTACCCTACTGACATAGGTATAGCACCTGCTCTGACTTCTCTGTGGAATGATCTGCTTTCAAATCAGTAAGCAGCTTGTTCCTTCTTTCTATTTATGCCTCTGTTCCTTAAAGGGGCTAGTGAGGGCCTATTCTACAGCAGGGCATAAGAGAAGGAAAAGAGGAAAGCAGGTCTTAAAAAAAGAAGTTGAAGATTCTGAAAACGTAGAATGGTCCAGTGCAGTGTGAGCACATTCCAAGTAAGTTGGAATTTGAATTCTGGCACTGATACTTTTGAGATATATGACTTCAGAGATGATATATAATTTCTCTGAGTCTGTATTCAACAAGAAGTAATGCTCATTTGGTAGATTTCTTGTCATAATTTGAAACAGTACTTGAAAGTACCAGTACAATGTTTAGCATGCAGAAGATGCTAAATAAATATCATTGTTGTTGTTGCTGATGGTTTGGGAGTTGATTTTTAATTATTATTTGAGACTTACGAGAAAGTACTGGAAAGTCTGGGGATAATAAGCCATGTTGATACCAATCTTTCAACTACTTGAGGGACACAAAGAATGTTCCTAGGTGGGAATTTTGTTAACATGAAGGAACACTGGGGCTTTGATTTGAAATCACTAAAAACATCTCATAATATTAATTCTAAATGTTAATTGCTTTTTTCTACAGCCTGTAGAAATGAAGACAGTTTTATAACAATTACCTTCCATGAACCAAAAAGAGATTTGTCTCAGAATGAACTGATATTTATTTGGGTATCTCTTTTCCTAGACTAGTTACTTCTGGAGGACAGAAATCATGCTTTGGTCTCTTCCCCTTAAAACCCAGCATAGTACGTGTAGTAGTAACAACTCAGAAATACTTGATGGCTATATAAAAAATATGCTTTATTGTAGAACTCCATCTTGCTTTCTCTTAGGCAAGAGAAAACTTGCAATATCCACTTAAGAATTTTGGGAGTTCTCTGCTCAACAGATCATCTCCCTAAATTCAAGCAATCTTGAATAAATTATAGAAAGAGAGAGTTAAAGTATGATTATCCTATGAAAAAAAACTCTTTTAGTCAGCCAACTGACTTAAGTATGTCAAAAAGACTACCATGTTGGAACACTTTTGTTTTAACATAGCCAACTTGGCCTGCTCTCTGGATTGGGGCTAATTTTCACTGACACAGCTATAATTGTCTGCAGGTAATCCTTTTTAGTTTTCATGTTCCTTTTTTTCCAAGAAAGACCTCAGGCATTATTAAAGGCAAAAGTACTGAAACACTTTTGGTGCAAGTTTTCTCCTCCGTGAATTATTTATGTTAGGATGAATTGTTCAAAAGTCACTAAGCCACAGAGTTGAAAGTGATGTTGAGCAAGCTCACCTCCACTGTTGCCTCCAGACAGGACAACTCTGCCAAACCATCAAAGAGATGGGGTGCTAGTCTGACAGAAGCTTCCTTTGTAAAATGTTCCAGGGCTTCATAACCTCTCAACCAGGAAGTTATTAGCCAGCTTACTTCTTTTTTGTACTCTAAGTCTATATTAGTCTTTATTTTAAGTACACATGAAGAAACCCTTCATATGCTTGGTAGAAATTGGCTTCTCTGATATTAAAGAATTCGTGGCTATCAGATATAGTAGTATATCAAGCTGTATGTGGCATGGATTGATGCTGAACCAAGTCTTTCCATTTTCTTTTTTTCTCTTTCAAAATTTTTTGGGAGGAGGCATGGATTTTCATAGTATTTCCTCTGAGAATATGAAAAGTATTCTGTAATCCTGAACCTTCCATTGGCTCTTCTGGATTTGCCTTTTGTTTTCAACACATATTTATTGAATTCCTATGGATTCAGATGCTGTGCTAGGAACTGGGAATTCAGTGGTAAACACAACAGCCACGTTCCCCACCCTCCTGAAGCTTGCAGTCTAGCCAGAGTCATCTCATCTTGCCTCCTTTTCTTTCTTCTGTTCTCCCTTCCACTCACTTGAATCTTCCTTCTTAGATTTCATGGTTTAGAATTGGAGAAGGTAGTCTCTTATCAAAAATGCACTTTGCATCAAAACCAGGGAGTATATAACTGAGTCCAGGCTCAATCCAAAATATCTACAAGGGAAGTCTAAACAGTGGGAAAACCAAATCTGTAAGAAAAAAGGTCAGTAGAAAGTAGGCCAAGTATAATAAGATACAATCTGGAGTGCAGATATTGTCGGCTAATGTTCTCTTTTGCCAAGGTCCTGTCACACAAAGGTGCTCAGAGAAGGCAGCCAGGTGTAAAGGTCCAATAATAGGAAAAACCTCTCTATTTTCTATCTACTTTCTTTTTTACTCTATTTCAGAAAATGTTCAAGAAAGTAAAGTTCATCAGGATTAACAGCAGGGTAGATGAATGAGAAAAAAATAATAATAGTAATAAAAATAACAATAACAGATCTATCATATTTTACAATTTGACATGCCTTATTCCGGGTAAGAAAAAGGAGCCAAGCAGTCCTGAGTGTCAAGGCAATAGACATTTGTGCTTGGAGAGCAAGGTCTCTGGAGTACCTTTCATTTGTATTCCGGGCCACAGCACTAACTGGAGCATGGCAGCCATACAATGGATGGTTCTGAATGAAAAGAGAATTCCTTGTTCTCTTGCCTCAGGGCTGGGTCCCTCATCGTTTTTTTACTCTCATTTTTTTTTTAAAGGAATATAAATACGTATGTCTTAGCATTGTTTTGAGGGTCAAATGACTCTCACGACCCTAGTGCATGGGTGATGCTCAATGAATGTTTCCTAAAGCATTATCATTATCCCTGGCTCCATTCCTCCATCACTCATCATTTGTGAAACTGGCCTCAGAAACTCAATTTCAACCTTGTACATCACTCTGTATGTGTAGTAAAGTCTCATCTTCGTTTCCTAGGACCTTGCTTTGAAGTCTGAAGAGGAACTGCTGCCTCCATATTTCTATCATAGAAATGTTTATTAAAGGACCTTAGGCCATTTTAAATAAAGGGATTATAAAAAATGAAAAGCATAGTATCATTATACAATTCTTAACTAATTAAATTATTTCAGAATTTATATTTCATGCACCGAAATTTATAACATCAAATTATATGCAATTATATGCAATTTTCAAGAGATATGAGGGAGAAGCCTATTTGAATATTCTATTTTGCCAAAGCTATTCAGTTTTAAAACTATTCATTTTATAAGATTGTTAAATTCTGGTGAGCTAAGTGACTTGCTAGACTATTCCTGCGCAGTCCTACAGATAGAGATTAGGGAAAAAAATTGTCATTGTATGTGTGGGCTAAGATTTTTGAAATTATTAAGATTTGTACAATAACATTAATAATAATTTCATATTACAGTACTTTTCAAATTGAAATGCTTTCATTTCTATCTTTATACAATCCTGTCACATTGAGAACATTCTACATAGAAAGGATAACCTAGCATAAGTTGAAACTCATAAAAAGGCATAGTTTGTGGAGTTGTAAATTTCAAAATGGCTGGGGCAAAGGATACCCAGTAGGAGAGGCAAAGTGTGCCTAAGATTAAATTTGGTAGATTTCGATGAACATAAATGATACATGGAAGAGTCAGGTCTTACTTCCTGTGGAAAATAGTCAGTAAGAATAAAAATGATCTATTTGCATTTTTAAGAAGATAACCTTTGCAGCAGGGTGCAGGAAGAACTTGAGTATGAAAAATCATTGCAATAGGAACAGTAGACAAGGGGTTGTATCTACAGACAAGGCAAGAGTGGATGAAAAGGTAAACTAGGCATTGGTATTGGGAATATAGAAAGATACTAGATTCAAGAGGTGCTCCTGAGGCAAAATTGACAAGACTGGAGGGAGAAGAATCTCAGATAACACCAAGTGTTAAACACTTGAAAGACATGATAGAGAATGATATAAATAAGGTTGTTTTAGCTGCCATTTTAAAACAAATTTTGCAATTTTTGAACCAAAAGAGATGCAGTATGAATTTGTGATGACCAGTATTTAAATGTATAGATTTCTGTAGTGCTTTAAATTGTTCATAGTAATTTCAAGTACATTTATTTATTAGAGCCACACAATAATCCTGTGAAATAGGTAGCTATGTAGATAAGGAAACAAAGGCTCAGAGAAGTCAATTTACTTGGCAAGGTCACCGGATAATACGTGGAAGATGTATGTGTTTACTATATCATGTTCCTTTTTATTAAATACATCCAGTGAAATAGAGAAAGTCATATTTATAAATAAAACTACTTGGAATCACAACACTTAGGAAATATTTGAATTCTTCGTATTCACTATTTGGTTTTAGAAAGTGGAATTGTGGGATTGAAATGATAAAAAACTGTGATTACAATTGCACAATATTTTGTGTGTGTATGGTCCTTGTGAAACATGTTATATGTCTGAAATAAAAATGATAATTAATTTCTAGAAACAACTGTTGATAAGTTCATGTGGTTATGTTAACAAATTTAAAATTAATGAATGGTTATCTCTACCACATTTGTTTTATGGGACTTTTGATATCTCTTTGGGACAGGAGATATCAATATTACATTATCAATAAATTACCTTATCAGTTACATTATCAATAAATGGATGCCAGACCTTTACCAAAGACAGTTACCACCATTTCCCCTGAGTCATCAGTGAATAGTTCTGCTAAGAAAGTTTATCTTTTGACATATTTATATTCAAACTACATATTTAACATTATCCATTTGAAAAGGAAGTATTGAAAAACATCTTATTCTATTCCCTTAATTTTCAACTATTAGAATAATGATCTGTTAATCTTCTAATTATTAAAGTAGAATTTTATGGCAAAACCCAACACGATTTAATCAAAATGAAGTATCTTTTGCTATAACCTTGCTTTGACACATAATTAATTTTCCTGGACTGTGTATCTAGGTAATATTTTGATATTCTCCAAAACTTTCCCTTTGACATCCTCAAAGTAGTATTTGAAATTTATGGCTTTTCATTTGAGTACTTTCCAAGTTTATAAGAGCACAGTGGTAAGATAATCAATTTAGTGAGTAACAGTGGAGAGATCCTTATAACTTAACCCACTGGAATTCTCAATAATCCAGGTTAGTTGTCTATAATATTGATATCTGCAAAGAATATGTCTTTTAAATATTAATTGTTATGTACCTACCAGATGTCTTGACTTCAGGTGGTAATTTTAAGGAACAAATAGTTGTGGATATGTAGTAGAGTTAGAGTAGACATTTCTTCTAGAGACAAATGATGATATATAGATCATTGCCTTATGTATTCTGGCTCTTATACAACTGTGTTTTCTTTTAGAGGAAATCTGGTTTTATGCCATATTTAGAATATTCTTTTGCTCTCTCAATGATAATTTTGGTTATCTTTAATCTAGAGAAGAATGACACTTTCTCCTTTTTTTTTTCCCCAATAAATTCTGTTAGAAATATCCTGGGAAAATAGTGAACTCCTCTTTAGGACCCCTCAAAACATTTACTAATCTATGTAAAACATAGGCTACTTTTAATTTAAGGGTTCTTCTGTCCATACAAGGACAGTACTGGAAATGCAGTACTAACCAGTTAGTTACATTTGTTCCACTGAAAGGCACAACCTGGAATAAATAAGGTGCAGGCAACCATGTCATGTTATTTATATTCTATCTCATTGATTGCCATAACAGAAAACTGTATAGTTGTTTAGAGTGAGGAGATGAACACAAACATGTCCTAGGGAGCGCATATAGTATTAAAAGAATCAGTTGTTTTGATTTTCCTTGCATGCCTTCCCCTTCATAAACCATTTTCCCATTGAAAAACAAATAAGTCATTTTCTTGGCCATTCCAGAAACTTACTATGGTGTATGACTGGGGTGTAAAGTCCTCTGGAATGTCAATTACAGGGACAATATCATATACAGTAAAACCTTGGTTTGCAAGCATAATTTATTCCAGTAACAAGTTTGTAATCCAAAGCACTCATATATCAAAGCAAATTTCAAGAACCATTGGTTCAGTTGTGATCATGTGATGTTCAGCATGAGGTACTATTCATATTGCAAGACATTGCTCACTTACCAAGTTAAAATTTATTAGAAATGTTTGCTCATCTTGGAACACTCACAAAACAAGTTACTCATAATCCAAGGTTTTACTGTATGATTCCCCATTGGATGCTAATTCCTAGGGTAACACATCATTTCAAAGTCATTTTTTAATTCTTCATTTCAACAAAATTAATAGAGGATATAACTAAATTGTCAGCTGATAGAATCATCAAAACTGATTTTTATGATGAATAATTAGGTGATTTTGGCAAATAAATTGGAGTTCCAACAATTATAACATGATTTCAACAAAACTCATTCCTTTCCAATCTACTTGCTGCACTTTAAAGGGGCCATACAGAGCCAGATGCTGGCTGAATTCCGACTCAGCTGCTTACTTACTTGTGTGACCATGGGCAGTTTATCACCTTCTATATGCCTAGATTTTAAACTCTAATAGCTAGCACTAATATCTAGACACTTCAGATATATCAATTCATATAACCTTTACAATAACTCTGTGAGGTAGGTAATGTTATTATCTCAGTTTACATTAAGAAATCGAAGCTCAGAGAGATCAAAATGATAAGCATAAACATAAGTATTTTAAAATTACAAAATTTAAAAATTATATAAAGGAAACAGAAAGAGTATGACTTATTTCACAGAGCTATGTAGTAAGGACCAAATGGGTTAAAACAGCAAGCATTTGGACCTATGCCCAGTAATAAGCACTATATGAGTTGAGGTGTCATTACTATTTATGAGCAAAATTTTTAGCACCTTACATCCATCTGTAAGAATGTAAAGGAGGACTATGATTGATAATGAGTCCTTTCTTATTCGTGTATTTAGTATGGGTCTTCCATAGATATGTGAACCAAGAGACAGCACTCCAAGAAAATTTTGTTCTTTTGTTTTAATTACTTTTACATTTTTAAATAAATTATTTTGATCAATACTCTTAATGATTGTTATTCAACTAAACTGTTGAAAAAAATTTAAAACAAAATTGCATTTCATATACATATTTTTCTTCAGAGAAATATCATAGCATGATGAATAAAAGTCTTTCAACCATAAAAAAAGGACGTATTATATTTAGATAAATGTCTCCAGAAAAAGTAAAGAAAAAAGATAAGCATTTCTACCTCTTAAGAAAAATAATGGATGCATGATGGGTATCAATTTGCTACAGCAGTTAGATTCAACTTCATATATTTAAAAGAGGGATGAAACACATTTCATTTTAAAATATCTATATTTGCAGCATATTGGAAATTATAATATCTATAGCTACAGTAATTAAAGTTATGATGAAAAAATTCTAGATTTCAATTAAAAATGTGCAGGGGTGTTACAGAATTGCTCAAAATTATTTTAGGGGATGTGAGAAAATAAAAGAATATTGGTTAAAAAAACAGTGGATTTGGATGCAGCAGATCAACATTTTAGGCTTAGTTTAGTGACTACTATTAGTTTTGGGACCCTGGTAAATTTACATAAATGACTTTGAGCTTCACTTTTCTTCTCTGTAAAAATGATACTAGATATAAAAATTAACAGTAACACATGGAAATGTTCTTAAACAGTCTAAAGCACTCTATAAGAATAAAAATGTGGAATAACTAAATAAGACAACTACCTAGAAATGTTTCTTGCAAGATTTGTAGAGGCCAAGATGTGGAATTCTTTCAAGAGTGTTAACTGTTCTTTAAAAATATTTTTTATACAATTTATTTGATATGTTTCATTCTCCTGATGTAAAAATATAATCTATCTCTGACAAACTTAAGAAATGCTATATATACACACACACACATATACATATATTTATATATATATAGACCATATATATATATAAAAATATGTATATGTGTGTGTGTATATATATATATAGCATGTTGTATATACATGTATATGTATATGTATAAAAATATGTATATGTGTGTGTGTGTGTATATATATATATATATATAGCATGTTGTATATATATATAGTCCATAGTTGAATTTGCGAGAGGATTGTTTTTGTTTGTTTGTTTGTTTGTTTGTTTTTCCTTGAGTGTGAATATGAAGTAAGATGGATTTCCTCCTTGGGTTATAAACTGGCTTTTTAGACCATTTCAAAAGGGTAATTTATCAAAAGATTCTGTTAGTGTCATCAAAATCAGAGAACAGTTTTTCATGGTTGTTTCATTAAAGGCCAAGAATCATTTGCATGTATAAATCCCAGTGTGTTTGCTAAAAACTTGTCTTTATCTACAGTCACAAGTTGCATTTTTATTTTCTCATTTACTTGCAAGAGAAAACACCTCAAATCATACCTGGCACAAAGCTAAAGCCATGAGCAGACCAGTGACATGGTCATATTTGAGACAAATGTGAAGTTCACACAAGGAACCCAACTATTGTGTCAGCTTGTGAATTTCCACCCCACCCTTCCCATCTTCTTGTCACTTTATCCTGTTTGGAAAGTGGGATCTCTGCAGTGGGTATTGAATCAGCAGAATCCTCTGCATGGCATGTTGTCTAGATTCTTCATTGTATAGAAGCATCACAAAAAACACCCACAAATACTTAACTTATAATGTGTAGGAGTGACTCTAAAATGGCTTCAAGGAGGGACATTCTCAGAATAGCAATTTGAATGAAGCAAAGGATTACATGCAGGAGAACCATTGGGGGTATGATTTAGCTTTAGTTTCCAGCTTCATATGGACCATAGTGACTTAAGCAAATAAGTGTTTTTCTTGTGTTTTGTTTTGTTTTGTTTTGTTTTTTTCAACAAGACAAACTTTAGAAGTAGGCAGTCCAATTTAAGCCTTCTTCTAGTTTTGGCTGTCATGTTAATCTGTGGTTTTCCCATGCTTAACGATGGCCACCATACCTCCAGACACCCCACTTTCCTTGCCTTCACAAAGAAGGGAATGGCTGAAGGAGGAAAAGCACATTTGA
This sequence comes from Prionailurus viverrinus, assembly GCF_022837055.1. Classification (NCBI taxonomy): domain Eukaryota; kingdom Metazoa; phylum Chordata; class Mammalia; order Carnivora; family Felidae; genus Prionailurus; species Prionailurus viverrinus. The sequence continues at coordinate 189,916,920 of NC_062564.1, read as the reverse complement.
ATGAGTCTGTTCCTCCTACTCTTCCATTTTAATTAGGAAAACAGTAGTGCACCTGAAAATTCTACCCAGCAGATTATCACTTGTAGCTCATTGTTTGCCGTTGTGTCATATGACCATCTCTAATGGCAAAAAAGTCCAGACGATGGGATATTTTCTGTAGGCACATTGCTTCCCAATTAAAATTGGTGTTCTGTTAGGAAGAAAAGAGAATGGATAGAAGCAATGTCTAGCCCTGTCTGATTCACTCAGCTTTAACGCTGCATTTTTAAACATTTCTTTCATTCAAAGTTGACAACAGCACTGAGTTAAGCTCCAATATATTCCATATATTTGTAGTTTTGTGGTATCTTGTTATATACTCAACTGCATGTTCCTCCTCAAGATCAAAGATTGCATCTTATTTTCATTGTGTAGCTCCTAGCACATAGGGGGTAGTTAACCCATGACTTATTGTTTCTTCATATTTGGTTTCAATCATTTGACTCTACAATATATTAAAATGCCTTATATATTCCTAATGAATTTTGAGTATGCTTGAATTATTGGGGCATTTAATGCCATTGACTAGAGACACAGTCTTAAAGCTTTTGCACTTTGAGCCTAATTACCTTGATTTGGTTGAAAGCATTATTTATTATATAATTACATTTTTTATCACAGATACTTCTGTTGGAACTCCCAAAGACACCCCCAGGTTTGGTGATCCACTGAGAGCATACACAGGACTCGACATATAGTTGTACTCATGGCTATGATTTATTACAACAAAGGCATACAAAAGAAAATTAACAAAGGGGAAAGGCACTTTGGGCAAAGTCCAGAGAAAACCAGATGCAAGCATCCAACAGTCCTCTCCCAATGGAGTCATATGGGACACACTTAGTTTTCCCAGAATGAGTTGTGATAACATGTTGAATTGTTGTCTACCTGGAAAGCTCATTAAAGACACAGCTCCCAAGGATTCTATAGGGAGCAGGTCATATAGACACTAGTTTGGGATATACGAAGATTTCAGACTCTTAGAAGGAAATTAGGTGTTTGCTACAATCATAATTTTCATACAGTTCAGGAACAGCGAGCTATTCTTAGCAATTAGGGAATAAAGGGAATTCTTCTGAAATCCACATTCCCTGACACCAGACAGGGTCAACTCTGTAGGAGGCCTTTCTATGGAGAGCAGTCTTGGGACTGTATGATTACTGTTTTCTACATAGCACCTAAGCGTGTTCACGTAAGAAAGGCCTGGGCTTCTGGGTCTTTGCAGTGCTTTATAAAGAAAGGAAAGCTTGAGAGTGAGGAGTACAGAGAGTAAAGGAAGAATACAGTGGGGTTCTGTCTCCCCTCCCCTTTCCTGGGCAGAAAGCAAGGGAAGTCTGGATAATGCATGGGTTAATAACATCATTTGCATGCCTTACTTTTTGATTTTGTTGCTCATCACAAAGGAATCAGAGGTGATTTTAAATGCATATACCATGCAAGACAACTGTGGCTGCATTCCTGAAAAGTACCTCATATATTGTGTCCCTGTGTTTTATCAATTTTGAAGCCTACAGTTTAAAGCCAGTCTCTGCAGAGCCATTTGGGAAAGTGAGAAATCCATTTATAAAGTTCACTTCTTAAGTCATCGATCCCCTAAGTTCAGAATTTAGTGTTTTTGAGATTTTGTAAAGTAAGGCACAGCCATGGGGCATTTGAAGTTTTTGTAGTTGAGTTTCTACATGAATCAATCCAACATACTGACTTTCCTAGAAATTACTGAATCTAGAACAGGGTCTCCTGGATTTCTTGTTATAGTATGAAAGTTATGCTTTCGGCTTAGTCTCTCCTGCTCAAATAATGTAGCATTTGGCCCTTGGGAATGATTGTATGGCCAAAAATAAACTCTTACACCTCTCTAAACAAATCAAGAAACTACAAAATCAACAATTAGTATCAAAATGCAATCTTGTTGTGTTTTTCTTAAGATATTCTTGCTGGTTTTATTTTGGGACTATGGCTGGATGGCCTTTATCCAAGAAAGTGAGTGATTATTTTAGTCAACAGACCAGGAGAAAGAAGCGTGTGGGAATAAAATATTTAAATTGCTGTTTCCCTTGCAGCTGTGATAGGGCTTATAGCTGGTGGGACTACAGTGTTTAGAATTTGAGGCTATTTATCCCTATCTTAAAATATTTTGAAGACCATTATTGGTTTTTTTTTTATTTGCGGCTCTTTGAAATATGATAACAGGTGGGTAAAAGTAAAAAGGTTTTTCCTTGATGCAATATTAATCTCTTCATGGAGTAGCTTTATTATGAAAGTAAAAAGCAAAGGCAAAATATTTCTTGCCAGCATTCTGACTTCTGGAGGAGGATTTGAGACTGAATTCTAGCTGTTTGTTTTCAATATTTATTGCAGTTTAAATTAAAATGTGTGGGATTTAGTCATAATGTCCTAATACCATTTCAGTTGTATACAACTGAGCAGTTTCAGTGGCACAGAAAATGCCACATTTCTCTATACTTGGTATTTTTAAAGCTAAAAGACAATACAGCAGCATATATTTTTAAACTATAATTCTAAGCAGTGTTATATTAAAATGTCTATTGTTTCTAGGGCTTTTTAATAATTGAAGACATGATTTATTTCCAGGGGAATAACTTACTCAATTCTAAAAGGAACAGAAAGAAATATTAAATCTAAAACTAAGAATTTTGTGTGTGTGTGTGTGTGTGTGTGTATTTGCACATGTGTAATTGGACACAGAGAAGAATAAGTCATAAAATATGTTCAAAGGAATGTATTATTTTCAGAATGTGCTCTAATTAATGGCATTTTAGTGTCACATTTAAAACTATGTAAAGCCTATAGATTATATTATCTTATGCTTAGAAAATACAAATTTTCTAAGACAGTTCCAATTTCATCACATTTTATTCTTTTTAAATTGCAGCTTACTTGTCAAAAAATGCTTAAGTATAGCTTTAATTTAAGCTTTTAACGATCTTCACCTAAATCAATTTTAAAAATTTTTGATATGTCATAAATTAATATAAATAAATCAGAAGAAGTTTTACCAGGTCATTATATGTTTAATTAATTATGGAAAAATATAATCTTTGCTTTTAAAAATTATGAATCTGTATCACTGCAATTTATTTATTTATTTATTTTGTAATGCTTATTTATTTTTGAGAGAGAGAGAGAGAAAGAGAGAGAGAGAGAGCATGTATGCACTACTAGGGGAGGGGCAGAGAGGATCTGAAGCAGGTTCTGTGCGGACAGCAGACAGCCCGATGTGGAGCTCTAATTCATGAACTTCAAGATCATGACCTGAGCTGAAGTCAGGTGCTTAACCAACTGAGCCACCCAGGAGCCCCAGTATGACTGCAATTTAGAGAAGTTCTCATAGTCTGAGTACCCTTTGCCACACTTGGAATGATTATTTATACAGAGTAGAACCTAGCTAATCCAACTAGTATTTATTAAATGCCCAGTACGGATAGAATATAAATCTTGGATCAAATCTCATGTTCCAGTGGGAGATAAATACAATTAAATAAATATTTACAGGGGCGCCTGGGTGGCGCAGTCGGTTAAGCGTCTGACTTCAGCCAGGTCACGATCTCGCGGTCCGTGAGTTCAAGCCCCACGTCGGGCTCTGGGCTGATGGCTCAGAGCCTGGAGCCTGTTTCCGATTCTGTGTCTCCCTCTCTCTCTGCCCCTCCCCCGTTCATGCTCTGTCTCTCTCTGTCCCAAATAAATAAATAAACGTTGAAAAAAATTTTTTAAATAAATATTTACAATGCAACCTGAAGCATACAATGTTCAAAGTTAATAAGAATGCTGTGGAAATCCACAGAAGGGGCACCTGACTCTATCTGTTGAAGGGGATATATTTACAAAGGCTTTTCAAAAGGGATGACACAGAAATTGGATTCCTACATAGATTCAAGTATATCACAATGTAGTTATAATTCATGATATTTGAATAAGAATTTAAAGGTAAGATGTAGCAGATCCAACATTGGTAAATGTTGAAAATGTTAACCCAAACAATGGTTACTTTAGGCTGGAAGCATATTGATTTTAATTCTCCACTCCTTCCTTTCTCTATAGCTTTAGATACTACATGTAGCTAAAAAGAACAGAAAACAGAAAGATATTTAGCTATCTCTGAATAAAATTACTCATCAATGTTCATGGCTAGGGTGGCCACATTCTGATTTATCTAGGGTCTCTCAGGATCTCAGCATTCAAAATCTCATTTCCCAGGAAATCCCTCAATCTCAGGCAAATTGAATGGTTGGTTACGTTAATTATGGGTTCTTCCCAGTCAATGGAATACATTCCTACCCCTCTATTTGCATATACACAGTCAGGTAGAAAAAGGTTTGATAAAGTTGAGAGCCATCTAAGAGATCAGCAACAAGCACTTGTTTGAAGTATGGAAAATATACATAAAAAAGACCCCTCCTATATAAATGGTGAAAATCTTAGAAGGCAAATCTAAGAAGTTATGATATAGATGGAGTAAACATTTAAAGTGGAATGGAGCTTGTAAGATAGATCTACTCGGTTTTCTCTTCTTTTAGGTTTTCCCTGTCCATTTGTTCCTGCCTGCCCCCACCAAGTACACACATTTAGGCCTCTCATATTTTAGCAAATTAGAACAATTTATTCCTCTATCTGCTGGCATCTAGCATCAGAAGTTCAGGCTATCACACTTCTGGACTTCTCTTCCAAAGTTCCTCAAGACTTTCCATATCTCTTCTCAGCTCACCAAATCATTTTGCATCGTATGACCTTCCCTCCTTGAATTTCTCCCCTCTTTTGATTTATTTACACTACATCTTCCTGGTTTTCCTCTCACAAATCCTTGTCCATTCTTTCTCGATCTGTACTTGGGATTTGTCTTATTTCTACTACCCTTAAATTTGAATATTCATGTTCCCTCAAGTTCTGTCATTGATATGTTTCTCTCCTTAATCCACACATATATAAGCATTGCTGATATAGCAATGAGTTAAAAAATACACATAAAAATCTCTACCATTATGGAGCTTAAATTCTAGTGAAGAGAAATGGACAATACACTCATTAAAAAAATTGTTTATCAGTGTGCCCTAAGTACTGCAAAGAAAATGAAAGCTAGGAAGAAGGCATTATTACTTTCCTAGGGCTTCTGTAACAAACAAATCACTGCAAACTCAGTGGCTTTAAACAACATAAATCCATCCTCTCACTGTTCTGGAGGCCAGAAATCTGAAATCAAGGCTCCGGGAGGCTGTACTCCCTTCAAAGACTCAAGGGGAGAATCATTTCTGGCCTCTTCCAGGGGCTCCAGTAATTCATTAGCTTGTGGTAGCATAACTCTAGTCTCTGCCTCTGTATTCACATGGCCTTTTTCCCTATGTGTCTGTTTCATCCACGCCTCTGTGTCTCAAAATCTCCCTTTCTTTATAAGGATACCAGTCATTGAATGTAGGGTCCATCCAAACCCATGTATCTTCATCTTAATTTGATTACATCTTCAAAGACGTTATTTCTAAATAAAGTCACATACCCATGAATTTTCTGGAGATACTATCCACCTACAATAGAGGCTAGATTGTTGCAGGGATACATGGAGAAAATGAAGAAGTCACTGAGATATTCCTTTCTAAGTAGCTCATAGGACTTCAAACTCCACATATTCAAAATGGAAGTCACCATAATTATGGTGACCTCTTATAGCCAGCTTCTGACCTCTTTTAAATACTGACCCTTGTTCCTCAGCTAAGAACCTAGGAATTGTTCTAGACTCTTAGCTCCCATGCAACCCTGCCTCATGTCAATCTTACCTCCTAAAAGTGTATCAAGGTATCTTTATCCCTATTCTACTACTTTATTTAGGCTGTTCTTATTTTTTTCCAAGTTCCAATTCCCATTTCCTACACTGCTTTTGAGGGAATTTCAACAAGAAAATCTCATCATGTTACCTCTACATAAAATCCTTCAATAGTTGTCCAATATTTGAGATAGACACATACAAACAAATAGATGTTTCACACAAGTTTTCTTAGCTAATGTTCCTAAAGGAGCTCTCATGACTCAAAACTCCTTTCTGTGCTTTCCAAAGACTTTTTCATCCTGAATCACCCAATAGTCTCCGTTCTCTCCTGCCACAACTCTCCAAACACTCCATAAACCAGCCATACTCTAGCTGTACCACCAATTATCACCCTCATCTCTTAGTGAGTACCAATGTGCCTGATAGTATTTATTTGTGTGTGCCTACAGTGTACATGGAACCTTTAATTTCCATAAGAACCCTGATGAGGTAGGTGCTATGATTCCCATATTATAAACTAGAAAATTGAAATGTAAGAGCTTAAGCTGTTGCTTGCAAGGTCCTCGATCATACATAGGGTATGTTTTTCTTACCTATAAACTGGTGTTAATGATTTTCACCTCACAGAACTGTCATTGTAAGGATTAATTAAAAACACATTTAGTACAGGGGTGTCTGGGTGGCTCAGTCAATTAAACCTCAGACTCTTGGTTTTGGCTGGGGTCATGGTCTCATGGTTCGTGAGTTTGAGCCCTACATTGGGCTCTCTGCTGACAGTGTGGAGCCTGATTGAGATTCTCCCTGTCTCTTCCTCCCTCTCTGCCCCTCCTGCATCTCTCTCTCTCTCAAAATAAATAAATAAACTTAAAAAAACAAAAACAAATTTAAAAAACCACATCTAGTACAGGCCCTGGCACCTAGCGGATTTTCAAGCAATGACACTCTTGATGACAAAGATCATCACACCTTATAATCTTCTGTGAGATGCCTAAGGGAAAGGTTCTGTCCACAATAAAGTTGATCCTGAGCCTGTAACAGTATTGAAAGCTGTTCTTTCCATCCAGGTATCTACCCCTCTGACTAAGGCAGGGTTACCTAATACAACCACTGTGTAGGAAAGAATAGAATTGGAGTAAATTGTTCCAATTATTCATTCCTTTTTTTTTAAATCTTTTTTTAAAGATTTGAGAGAGAGAGACAGAGAGACAGAGAGAGAGAGAGAGAGAGAGAGAGAGAGAGAGAGAGAGAGAATGCAAGTGGGGGAGGGGCAGAGAAAGAGGGAGACACAGAATCCAAAGTAGGCTCCAGGCTCTGAGCTGTCAACACAAAGCCCAACTTGGGGCTCGAACTCACAAACTGCAAGATCATGACCTGAGCCGAGTCGGATGCTTAACTGACTGAGCCACCCAGGCACCTCCAATAATTCATTCTTTTCATAAATATTCCTCTTGGATCTTTTGTGTGCCCGACTCTGAGATTACATAGATTTCTTTTTTAAAGTCATATACTGAAGATTTCATCCTTCGTGAAATTTCCTTCAGTAATAATTTTCACTCCTTCAACAAATATTTATTAAACACTCTAAATCCAGTTGTCTCACGGGTACAAACAAAAAGAATCTCAACGTTCAATCTACATGGTAGCAATTTACCACATTAGTATGCAGACTGCATACAATGTTGCCCATATCCTACCTGTATCCACTCATCTCTTTCTTCTCCCATATATTTGCATAGGACTGTGTCCTAAACTAGCCTCTAAGCAATTGGTGGGAAAAGTGTGTCTTCGTTTTGTTTCGTTTTGTTTTAATCCTTCACTACTTCCCACTCAGGCCAAACAAAGCAATACAGTTAAAATAAAATTTAGCCCGAGACTGATACCTGGAAAACAGTTAGTAATAAAACCACAGTTATTAAAAACAGAGTGCACAACACAAACCTGAATAATAGTTATCCCTGTGAGCCTTCCCTGAGGCTACTCTAGGACTCCAGCTCTATCTAGGGCATGATCTCAGGCAGGCATATCAGTGGACTAATCTGTCAGCTGGAAAAAAAATGATGCTCTTTTCTTGATGTCTGCTTTATTCTGCTGCACAGTTTGGCAGCATGAAAGAAGAGGGACAAAGCCTTCTTCAGGCAAGAGTTGACTTGGTGTGAACCCCTTGCCTAAAGAGTGTGGCCACTTACATGACTTGTAGGGAAGGTCTTTACTTCTCATGAGCACTTGATCAGGGCACAAGTAAAAGGTGACCCCAAAGAAATTTTAGAAAGAATTTTTATATTTGAAATTAGAAAAAAAAAACACGTTTTTTAATCATCATAGAAAAAAAATCAGAATGTCATTCAAAACTGTTGCCTTTATCATTTAGAATTGATTTTTAATATGTAAGGGGGGATACTAAAGCCTTTCAAATTTTTAAGGCTTTAGGAAATTTTCACATGGCCTTGATTTTGAGTAGAAGTTAGAGTTTCACAGAGTGAGACTCTTCACTGTTTATAGCCTAGCTTTCAGTCTGTCCAAGGTATTTCACAGATGAATAACTAAGCCACAATTATTTTTGCCAATTAATAAACATGTAAGCTTAATTTTTCTTCAATTCACAATCTTAACCATAATGGTAAACAATTCTACTTTTTTCCTTTTATCAAAGATACCATGGGAAGATTTTTAAAAAGTTAGAACAAGTAACTACATCCTGTTTAGTGGCTTTCAATTTTAAGTCACAACAAAAGAAACAGCTAACCAAGCATGAATAGCCGTTCTCATAAATACACATCTTTAGATTCCAAACAGACAGAGCTCATGCAAATGTCACCTTGAATATTAAATGGAGCTTTTGATGTGCTTAAGTTGAGTCCTCCCTAGATTTTTCTTATACAAAAGATTTTACTAATGCATTTTTCAGTATAAGTTCACTGTTCAATTACAGGTTTGTGTTGAATCAGGAGAGACAAAGCAAGGAGGAGCCAATGAAAGTCCATTTGTTTACTTTTGATATTGACTGGCTCAAAGATTAGTCATATTTCATGAAGCCAAATCCAATACTGCCAGTGTTTATATCACTGTGTTTGTCACCACTAAATAACCAGCTCACCACGATACTTATAAAGTTTATTGGGTTTTGTGACTGTTCTATGATGACTAGTGTCTGCTGAGGCACCAAAATGATGAGACTTTAAGTTATCCCTTTAAAAACAGACCCTTCCAACCATGTCTCTCCTTCCTGCTGTCCTTGGTCACTGGGCGCAGAACTAGGCCCTCCTGGCCTTTATCACACAACCGGGTCTAAACTCCTCCCCACACTGAATTCTTCCGGGTCATTAATTCCTCCAACTTGCCTCCCCATCAAACACTTTCCACTGAGATTTCTGGAACCCACATTTCATAATAGGAACAAAACAAAACAAAACAAAAACAAAATCTCCTTCTGATATTCTCCAATTTTGCAGAACATTCTTTCCAGTGACTTTTTTTTTTTTTGATGTTTATTTATTTTTGAGAGAGAGAGAGAGAGAGAGAGAGAGAGAGAGAGAGACAGTGGGCAAGCAAAGGAGGGGCAGAGAGAAAGGGAGACACAGAATCTGAAGCAGGCTCCAGGCTCTGAGCTGTCAGCACAGAGCCCGACGCGGGGCCTGAACTCACGGACCGCGAGACCATGACCTGAGCCGAAGTCGCTTAACTGACTGAGCCATGCAGGCACCCCTGGAGTCATCTTTGACCATCCTCAACCTCACTTTCAACTCACCCCAAAATGCTCTTAATTCTACCTCTGAAATATTTACAGAATCTTCCTGTCTCCATCTTACTGTCTCCATCTGTTCTTTACACCACAGCAATGACAACTACGCTGATTTAGGCCTTTTATCAATAACTTCTTCTATAGTACCCTAACTTACCTCTCCATCTCCAGCTCTACTTATCCTCATATGTGAAGCCCTAAGCAATGGTTTTCCATGAAGACACAAAATCGACTTTGTCATTTTACAACCAGATGCATTTCTTACAAGTGCCTGACTTGCACTTTATGTAGATCAACAATCACATCCACCAACTATTTTACAATGATGTGCCTCTGGTTTTACATGTTCTCCACCTGAAATGCCCCTCTGGTCCCACTTCCATCAGCTCTTTTTCATTTGTCCATCAAAGAAAAGCCCCATCATAATTTCCTCTAGAAGCCTCCTTCCCCTTCCCAGGTTGAAGGAGTTACCATAGCTCACTACATCTACAGTGACCAATTATTTCAATCATCACTTAGCTGGTTTGCATTATATTTGTTCTTAAAACTATCTCCCCAACAGCATCTGAGCAACTTGAGGGAAATGGCTGTATCTCAAACATCTAGGTGCTCCCAACATCTCGCAAGGTGCCAGGCACGAAATAGACATGAAAAAAAAAATCACATTGACAATTAAGGAGGTGATTCACTTTCACTTTTATTTTTCCCATGAAAAACAGAAATAAGATGTGCTTTTCATGTTCAGAGACTGATGAAATTAATGGGATAAGGACTTTCTTCAAATCTTTCTTTTTATACGTTTGAGAAATAAAACTTGTGAAATGTCTTATGTAGTAGTTTCCTATAAAGGATATTCTGATTTGCTCATTTCTTAGGAGAATCAAATGTCTTAGAAAATAACTTCTGCAGATTATCACCCAGTTGAGACTTTCTTTTAAGCAAGTATTTTATCCAGGACACCACTGTTCATCCAGAGGACTGTTCTCATCATTATTTCTTTTCTCAGTCTTGGACCTCTCAATGTACCTGTTGCTCTGCTTCCTCCAAAGACTAATTATTAGGAGACAATGTCTACATTGACTGAATCCCTGTTGTAGGAAGGCAGGGCAAGACTGTGGGAAGAACATGGCTTAGAGCTGGACCCACTGGGCTCCAATGCCAGGCATTTAATGACTTGGTAACAATGTGCAGGTTTCTCAACCGTGGCGGGCCTCACTCCATTCCCTTTTAAAATGGGAAATAGGGGCACGTGGGCCACTCAGTTGGTTAAATGTCTGCTTTTTGGTTTTGGCTCAGGTTTGTGATCTCACGGTTTGTGGGATCGAGCCCCTTGTGGGCTCTGTGGGGCACAGAGGAGCCTGCTTGGGATTTTCTCCCTCTCCCTCTCCCTCTGCCCCTCACCCACTCATGCGCTGGGAGGGTGGGGGTGCTCTTTCTCTCTCTCAAAAAAAAAAAAAAAGGGAAATAAAGTGCTATGCTATAGGATTATTGTGAGATTACATAAACTAATGCCTTTAAAATTAAAATAAAATAATAATTTGATTTCTCCTTTCATTTAGAGTTGGTATGCAGGGACTACATAGGAGAGCCTAAGAGAATTAAATAAATGTTTGAGTATTTTAACTATTTGTATTCTCTCTAATTCATATTAACATGTATAATAAAAATAGGGTTTCTCAAAAGGAAGACTATCAGTGACATAAAATGATAGTGAGTATGATACAATTTTTTTTTCCATCTTGGTAATGAACTTATTTCTGCTTTGCTTGACTGGTTGCCAAAGTTTTATACTTGACTATATGAAAGTAGAAATTGGATGAACTTTTCTTAATTGGCCAAAAAAAAAAAATACCTCAAAGAAAAAGTTCTAAAAGAGCGATAGCCTTAATAGAAAGTCTAGCACAGAATGAAAGTTGCAAATGGAACATTCTGGTGTCAAATGAATGGAGAAAGAAGGACAAAAGGAGAGGAACTTTTTAAAGACAGAAATTCTCTCATTATGAAGATTGATGATTTAAAGCGAGGTAGTTTTTTGAGGCTTAAGGACCTGCTCGTTTAAGACGGCAAACAACAAAATGTTACTGCTAATTAGACATCCAATGAAATGTCACAAGGAAAGGTTAACTATTTTAAAGAATGTTATGTATTCTTGTATTTAAAATGTCATTGTTATTAGTTTTGAAACAGAGCTTACTGGCAAAACAGAAACGAATACGTGTTCCAGAGAAGGGGCAGGACTATTTTATAACTGTCCAATATATAAAAATACGAGAAAAAATTATAGTGATTTTTGGTCCTTCACTTGAAACATTCACATTTGATCATTTCTCTAGTGACTTCAGTCCAGAATTATTTTGGTTGACGCAGATCGGACCCCAGGTGGATTTGAAAACAACAAAATGTATGTGTGGAGGGCCTACTTTGTGCCACATACTGCTTTCGACACTGAGGAAAGAGAATGAACGAAACAGGCAAGGTTCCTAGCCCCATGGAGGTTACACTCTAGTGGGGAAAGACCCACCTTAGGGAAATCAATACAACGGGGTGTCCTGTAGTAACAAGTGCTGTGAAGAAAGAAGCTAGGGTTTGAAAACACCTGTTTCCTGATCACTCAGTACAGTAATAATGGGTCAGCTAAAGTTTGTCCACAGAGGTTATATGGAAGGAGAGACCTCGTGAGAAGAGGGGACAAATGTGTGGATACTCAGGCAGAGGCGAGAATCCCTGGTGGTGGCTCCAGTCTTAACTCTCTTCACTGTTGTCTCTGGTCACTGCTGCAGGGGTGGGTGAGTGGGAGGAGAACTCAGAATTTTGTTTTGGATGCTGGGCAAGCCACAAGATAAATGCCATCACACTTCCCCTTTCCTAACCAGCCTGTAAGACAGGCTAAACTCCCTTTATCCCCCAGAACTCATCCAGAGCTCTCAGCTAGTAAACTCTTAATAATTCAATCTCCATGGTTTGCCTGGGCTCAGTGGGTTAAGCATTCAACTCGTGATCTTGGCTCAGATCATGATTTCAGGCTTGGTGGGATCGAGCCCTGCATTGGGCTCTGGGTTGACAGCATGGAGTCTGCTTGGGATTCTCTCTCTCCCTCTCTCTATCCCTCCTCTGCTTTCTCTTTATCTTCCTCACTCTCTATCTCTCTCTCTCTCATAATAAATACGTAAACTAAAAAAAAAAAAAAAATTCAGTCTCCAAACCAAAGCCTATGCAATATTGCATCCCTAAGGACACCTAAGGCTAATATGTCACTAGCAACTATAATGCGTAACCTTTACTGAAATCCTGCTAAGCACCAGATGTTTTCTGTGTGTTATCTCCTTCAGTCCCCACCACATCTCTATAAGGTAGGGCTATTATTATCCACAGTGATCAGACAACGAAACTGAGATTATACAGGGTTAAATAACTTGTTCAAAGTGATGGCACATCCATAATGAACAACTAATCCCTGGTATTTAATTTTATCTAAGGAGCTTACATATTTTGCCTGAGGTTGTTGATTTCAGGATCAATGGGCCTGATTAAGAAATGCATCTAGAAAAATAATAAAATCCCAAAGTACACATGTAGAATGTACAAATATAACCATTACATTTTTTAATTTGATTTATAACTATTAAGTTCTTTTATGTTGACATTTATTATTACATTTCCTTTAAGGTAGAATATATTTGGTGAGAAATCCAGTGATGTTATACTAGTCTATGTTCTTCAGAAGACAAGATGCTGCCAAGATATTGGTTTGTAGAACCTCAGCCACAAATGCTCTCAGAAAGCATCAGTGTGCATGCCAACTAGTGTATACTCTATTATGCTTTAGTCTCTTCCTATGGATGTTGAACATCTATTAATAGCCAGAGCTACCATTTATGGCAGAGGCAATATTTTAGTGATTAAGAGCTGAGGTTCAATCCCTGCTCTGCAATTTATTACGGTTTATTTGCAGCATACTCCAGATTTTTTGTTAAATGCTCATTATGTTGCTGAATGCTCATTGTGGGCCAGGGACTATTCCACAACCTTTATATTTAATCCCCCTCATGGTCCAAAAATAGATTATTAATCCCATTTCATGGAGGAGAAAACTGAGCTCAGAGAGGAAAAATAAATTTTCAGTAGCATACACTTAATAAGCTGCAAAGCTGGCATTTGAACCCCAGGTGTCTCTGATCTAACAGCCTGTTGCCCTTACTACATAACACTACAGGACTAAACAGGAACAGTAATGTGACTGTGTAAGAAACAGCATCAGCTCTGTAATAAGGGCTAGGCATGCAGGTCTTGTACAAGCTCAGCAAAGCACTGTTTCCTCAGTTCTGACAAATTATGATTTTGCATAGCAGCCCAGCATAGGATGAAATATGAAAGGGACATATTCTTGGGAGTGGTAGGGAGACTATAGATGTCAGAGAGAAGGATGAAAGGGTTGATTCTGGTAGCTGCAATAAGGAATGAATCAACAAGGTAAATCCAAAGAACCATAGGATGCCTTGGCCAGTTGCTTTACCTGAGACTTACTTCCCTCCATGTTCTATTAGATGGGAATAATCAGACCTAACTCATTGGGTAGTTAAGGTCAAATGTATAGAAATAAGTAAGGCACCCAAATCCATTCCCGTGCATACACAAGACTCACCAATGGCCCCCTAATCCAACCCTGTATCTAACATTCTCAATCTTTCTTAGCTGCAGTGACCCAGAATGGGCCCTTTGGCCACCCCATGCCATCTGAAGAAACAGCTCCATGTCTATACTGATCCAGGCTGTGATCTTGTGGAAGAAAACAGGCACACCTTGAACGTGATTGTACCTCCATTTCCTTAGACCACGGACTGACCAGCCACTTGGAAGGGGCCCTGTCCGTTTCATTCACTGTATTTCTGGACAATCAGACATTCCTCGGTGACTGAGGATTCAGGTCCAGACAAGGCATAATCAAAAATCTACTTGTGCATCACTAGATGATGAAAAAAAAAAAAAGTAAAATACAGTGATTTATTTTCTCTTTATTAGCCCAGGCGTGTTCTTCTCAAATGCAAATCCACAAAGGCTAGTTCACTGTGACAGTGCTCTACACTTATTCTGACAGAGACGAAGAATTCTGCAAGTTAGCCTACGTGCTTCCCCCAGGCTTTGCATGGCTCCGGGAAAAACAGGAGGCTGGCCAAGCCTTAGACTGTTTATCTGTTGCCAGATAACTTTCCCTCTGCCTTCATCCCCAAATAAACCAAGATAAAGATAAGCCAATATCTAGTCACTTACTCATATATAAAAATGCCACCCACTTCTGGGGAGCTCAAAATTCTGTTTTCAAAGCCTTTGTTTGCAAATACTCCCTTCCTTGCCTTGCTTTTCCCCACTGAGCCAGCTCAATCAAGACTCAGTGATTTCCCTAAAGATTACAACCCAAACAGAGATGCAACTGAGAGGTGAACCTTAGTGTCAGACCTGTAGTTCTTTAGAGCTGTGCTTCTCCAATTCATCTATGTGCTGGTGAAATCTCAGGGATCTTGATCCATCAACACTCCATTTAGTTCCACTGCCTTACTCTTTGGAATGTGGCCCATGAACCAGTAACTTGGGGATCACTCGGGAGCTGTTAATAACTGTGAAAAATGCAGAGTAGCAAGCCTCATCCAGACCTACTGATTCAGCACTGCAGTTTGACAAGAGCCCCAGGTGACCTGCTGACACACTGAAGTTTGAGAAACATTGCCTTGGAGATCAATCAATCCCCTCATTTTCCAGGGAGAGAAACTGAGCTTCAATTAAATGACTTTCCAGAACCTCCCACATTTGAAACCAGATTAGCTGCCTGTACATAATGACCTTTGATGCTATCATGGACTTCTATGGGCCTTCCTTTCCACCTCTGTAAAATGGGGATACTCACAACTGCCTTGCCTCCTTCAAGGTATAAAAAGTGATACTATCTGTGAAAGCACGTTATTAACAAGAAACCTTACACAAACAAATATGCATGTCATTATGTCAAACCAAACTAATTTGAATCCTCAAAGATTGTGTGTGTGTGTGTGTGTGTGTGCGCGCGCGCGCACATGGGTGTGAGTGTGCAGGTGCACAGGAGTTCCAAATACAGAACTGGGATATATATGAAAAATTTTGCCCTACTTAATTTAGAATGTAACCTAATTCTCAGACTGGTTGCCAAAAAAAGAATCCTCTCTCCTCTAAATCTCGGAAGAGCTCTCAAAATGGACAGGCCCTCTGGGCCTCCCCGACATGTTTCCACTGCCACCGTCAAGGCAGCCTGAGATCATGGGGTTTTATATCAGATGGCATTAGATTTGGGGCCATTGGATCAGGTAGAAAAACTACCCAGGAGAGATGGGCAGCCTCTTTTGAAAAAGAGAATTCCATGGGGCGCCTGGGTGGCGCAGTCGGTTAAGCGTCCGACTTCAGCCAGGTCACGATCTCGCGGTCCGGGAGTTCGAGCCCCGCGTCAGGCTCTGGGCTGATGGCTCAGAGCCTGGAGCCTGTTTCCGATTCTGTGTCTCCCTCTCTCTCTGCCCTTCCCCCGTTCATGCTCTGTCTCTCTCTGTCCCAAAAATAAATAAACGTTGAAAAAAAAAAAATTAAAAAAAAAAGAAAAAGAGAATTCCTGGGAGCTACTCAAATCAAATGTAGTTTAGAGAACAAGATAGGAAAAAACAAATGAGAGAAAGAGGACAAAGGTTGGGAGGAGGGTTCTGTTGATAGTATTCATCATACATTAAACAAATATTTGCTGAGCAATTTCTATATGGCAGACACTGTTCTAGGGATTTGGGACATACTGTGAACAAGGCCAGCAAGGATCCTTCTTTTAGATGTCTTAGGGCCAGCGGTTGTGGTGGAGCAGGAAACACATGGAAAAGTAAACAAATAAGCAAGACAACTTAGGGTCATAAAAAGTACTTTGAAGTACTTTGGAGAAGTCTGCTTATGATTGGATGGTCAAGGCGGCTCCTCCGAGATGAAAATTCAACTGTGATCTCAAGGACAAGAAGCCACCTGCAGACAAAGGGAGAGAGCTTCCAAGGCAATACCAATATCCCAAAGTGAGAATGAACTTGGGAGTTCTCAGGTACAGAGAGAAGGGTGGTTAGCAACAAAGGCAGCTACTGTGTATGTCTCTGCAAGCATGAACATTTGACTAACTTTCTTATGAGGTTCAATTCCTCTCTGTGATTAGGGCCAGATCACTACTCCAAAGCAATCAGTGGTTCCGCATTGCTAAGAGAAACTTCGGTTTGTTGTACTGCAGAATTTGTAACATGTACAACTAGGATTCCATCTGACTGTGCTGAAGAAAAGTCTATAGGGGTGGGCTTGCCTGTGCTTAACATTCTCCACAGTGGTGCCAAGAATCACCTGCAGCCTCCTCCCTGAGGCTCCCTCAGGCATACCGGCCATCTTCTCCACACCCGGCAACTGCCCTTTGTCTTCTGGGATCAATTCCAAGGCCCTGTCTTCCGTTATCAACTCTCCAGGAACATCTCTCACTTAGGGTGCTCTGAGTGCTACTCCTGGGGGTTAAGACCTCACTGGTCATCCTCCACCCCCACCCCAGCTGGAGAATGGTACCTCGGGGACTTGAACTGATCTTTTATCATTTCATCCTCCAAGTACCTAGCCTCCTGCTCTGAACAGATTTAAGAAATGGTTATTACTGATGATAAAAACAGCATCAGTACAGACAAGCCTCAAAAGGCAAGGGTGTTTTAGCTGTATTCTGGTTCCCTCTGGGATGGGGAGAAATAATCACAACAGCAATAATCAACCAATGGTGTTGATAATGGCTAATTGGTTCTGAACACATAGTGGATGCCAGATATTGGGCCAATGGATGCAGCATTTAATAATCTGACTTGTTCCTTGTCAAATCCCTACCTGCAGCCCCATGGATTTGGTCTGAAGAGACTCAGCCTGGTGGGAAATGCTCTCAGAAAACTTGGACCCCGTTTCAATTCAAGTACCGATCAATAGAGTAGGCCCTTCCCAATCTCTCTAGGTTTCAGTTTACATATTTGCAAAAATGCTATAATAAACCCTTGACTTCTCTCTTTTCCAGGGTAGTTGTGAGAATCAAATGAGAAAATACAGCAAGTGCCATGTAAACGTGTGTTGAAGAAGGACAAACATAAAAATTAAGAAGAAGAAAGTAACTCTTGTTTCTGGGCAACACCAGAGTTCCAAAAGCAACAGATAGTTCATTTTCCTGCTCCAGAAATGGACCTTATTTATTGCAATATTTCTAAGTTACTGGTTCAATGTGAACTTATCTCAGAAACAGGTCATAAGTGAAAGAGAGTTTGATTCAATGCAATATTGGAAGCCTAAAGAGCCCAGGAAAGCAAAATTCAATAAGTATTGACTAAGGTCCTTCAATTCTAGTTTGCTTTGACAATAACCTTTATTTTTCAATTAATTAAGCCAGTGTTTCCCCGAATCAAATAACGGGCTGGACTTGGCAGGGCCCACTGCTCAGCTTTCATGTCTGCTGCTCTCCTCTGAGGGGACTCTCCTATCCCAGAGTGGAGGGGGATGTGACCCACCCACCAAGGCTGGAGGGAGAATATTCACTCTGCTTCTGCAGCATGGTGGCTACCAAGGAAAGGAATTATAGTCCATGGGAAAACAGACGTTCTGCCTCGTACAGCTTTGCCTAAACACACAGTTCAGGATGCGGCTCTTTCAGACATAGGTCTGGGAGATCCCCCAGGAGAAGGGGATGCATATTATTTAAGTGGAATAAGGAAAACCTTTTGGTCTCCCTCTCAATATCAACATCACTATTGTTTGAAATTCAAGTATTGGGGATAATTCACTTTGCTTTCATCTATTTTTTTTTTCAATGACAGTAAATATTCCTGAGAATGGTAATATATAAAGTATTAATACCTTAGTTCTGACAGGAAGGAAGTATGGGCCTTACAGAATAGATTCCGGGGCAGTGTGTGAGGCCCTTTAACTGAATCATATGATTGAATCCTCAAAAATCCTCTTTATGGTAAGAACTGAAGGCCAGAGGGGAGAGTAATTCCCCCAGGGGTCACACAGTTGGTAAGCGGTAATGATATTTTAAGCACATGTCTTCATATAAATCTGGCTTTTCCCTTATTATTCCTCATAGCCTTCCTGAACAAAATATAATAATTCTAGTTGCTTGAAAGAAAGGGAGAGGCCGAGATGTGGGTCACTGAATAAAATCCTTTGTAAATACTGAAGCCACCGGTCATGTTTTTGTAGTGTCTTGAAAGTTCTGAATGAAAAGTATGCCTGTACTCATTTAAAAATAGGTCCAATACCCCTATATGTATTCTAATAGACTCTGTGACAGAGCTGGCTATGGGCTCATCCTTTAGCTGACTATGGGGTCATTATTTTGGCTTTCTGTCCATGTGGTTCACTAATTGGATGGGGCAGATTTTATCTGTCACCAATGGAAATGCTGCTTCATTCTCTGTAAAGGAAAGAGATACCCAGGGAAATGTCTTTTTTTTTTTTTTTTTTTTTTACCTAGAAGATCTACAGCCATTAGCTAGTGTGACTTTCCATTATCTCAGCTCTTCGGCCTTCTAACCTTTTGCCTTTTCTCTTGACTTTGAGTTATACTGTTGAGTAGAAAGTGTAAAAACTTGCCAAAAGGTTCATTTGATACCTGTGCTGTGGACATTTCGTTGTCTATATGTCCTGGCTAGAGTAAGTAAAGCTGCATTCTTTTTCATCTCCATTGCGATTCTTTGATACTGGAGAACATTCCTCTCACAGCCATGCTGCAGTCAAAATTCCCAAGTCACTGAGAAGAGATCTAATGAGATTTTGGTGGCAATTTAACTCCAAGTTGACGCAATCAGTGCTCTGTACAGGGGAGTGTGATGCCATTATGGGCTCCTCTCCCTTCGTAGGTTCACAGACTTGGTTTTTGTAAGCAGTTGGAGAGGCATGTGATGTTGAGGCCAATGAGATTTTAGCCTCCGAATCAAATTCTGCAGTTAATAATGCAATCATGGCTTTTTGCTCCAAGAGTCTTACAAAACCAACTTGACTTTTCCAAAACAATTTGATGATGCCAGAATGCTCAAGGAGAAACTAGCATTAAAGGCAAGGTACACAGCTTTGCTACTGCACTCTGCTGTTTTTGCTGAACTTCCTTTCGGTTCTCCATTTCAAAAACCCCTATTTTTTTTGTGTGTGGGTGATACAGGGATCTATTTATTACGGGCTGAATGTTTATGTCTCTCAAACTCTTATGTTGAAGCTCTCTAATCCCTACTATGACTGTATTTGGAGATGGGGCCTCAAAAGAAGTAATTAAGGTTAAGTGAGTTCAGTCTGATAGGATTCGTGTATAAGAAGAGACACAAGAGAGCCCTCTCTCTTTCTCCTTGCCCCCACAGAGGACACAGTGAGAAGGTAGCCATCCACAAGCTATGAAGAGAATTTACACCAGAATCAGACTGTGCAGACACCTTGATCCTGCAGCTTCCAGAACTATGAGGAAATAAGTGTCTGTTATTTAAGCCACCCAGACTGTGGTATTTTGTCATAGCAGCCTAAGCTGACTAATCCACAACTGATCTGGGCAATGTTGGATATCTGAATGAATTTGTTAGAAGGGTTAGATGAATTATTCCAAAATCCTTGCAAATGTGATTAGAATTAATATTAAATTAATACTGAGGAGAAAACATTTGATCATCTAGAAATAATTAGCATATGATCTTTTTTTTAAGGCTCACATGGGAACGAGCAGCTTCTGCTCATGGACTTTCCTGTTTGACAGAACACTAAGTACTAACCCCTTCCTCCCTCTTCCCCTACAAACACCCTCATACACCTGTTTTGAATAGGCATCATCTACTTCTGCCTAAAGGTAGTGAAGTTACACTATAACTGAGACCAGACCAACAATATATCTATTCATTTGAGTGTTGAGCCTGCAATACTGTGTTTTACCGAGCTAATGACTTTACTTTTCTGATGGAAGAAAGCCAGAAAACAGGAGGAGGAAAATCTGGCCCTGCTTAAGTAGTTAAAGATAGCACAATAGATTTGGAAACAGAGCATTCAAAAAGCAGTTGCTCTTTCCTTCTTTTTAAAAATATATACGATAAAGTTTTTAAAAAGCAAACTCAACCTCCTCCTGCAACAATAATAAATGTATGCTTTGCTAACTGTTACATCGTGTAAGTGACAAGGTGCCTGGTGTAGGCACTTCATAAATAAATACCAGTGAGTGATTGTAAATGAATAATCTGATTGCACTGCAAACACATTTTTTTAATAAGGAAAAAATATAATTTTTGCTTTTATGATTTATCTGTAACAAACTTCACAGTGGAAGAGATTGAGATTATAATAATAAATATTACTGCCAAATATTTCTACCATAATCTATTCCAAAGTATTTTTTTTTCTCAAAATGTCAGTGGTTGCCTCCCTCCTCCAAGCCCAGTGCCCAAACAGGAGGATTATGGGTAGGCATTTTCATGGATTCAAATATGCAAGGAGCAAAGGGCACTTAATTTTATTCAGATTTAGAATTAACATTTTCATTATCATCTCAAAACTCCTTTATCCACTGACAGTGACGTTATTTAAGAATTCAGTGGTCACAATAGGAAGTTCTGAAGTTATTATTACATTTACTCTTCCCTGGCTATCACCCTGAAAACTACAGAATTGTATTACCTAGTAATAGAAACCTTGACAAGAAGTAAATTTTGCTAAATAAAAAATGCTATGTCCAAAGGCTGTAAAAATACCATATAAGGTTCAGCAATATTTTCTTATTTAGAAATGATTTACATTAGAAAGTATAACTTTTCTCCTTACCTGACTCATACAACTTTAGAATTACTAATTTGTGATACTGATTTTATACCAGATCAAAAAACTAATTATTGATTTAATATTGTAACAGTCCCTGGGGATGAGGACCCTGAACTTGTATGACTTGCCAAGGTTACAGCTGTTAAATGGTGAAGTATGGATTTGAGTCTTTGCTTAACCCAATGGTTCTTCTTCTCAGCCAGTGAAGCATAAGTTAGTTACCTTTTCCTCTGCCATACACCCTAAGAGCTCTGTGTCTCTGCACAAGGAGCCTCATAATGGCTTGGTGCAGAGTTCATTTGTCACACATCCACCTTTTCATTGTATCTGTCAGACCCCTAATGACCAGATGTAACTTGAGATTTCCATATCATGAGACCTACACAATGCATAAAAAATAAAAACACATTGTACATAATAATAAATACACCGTAATGTATTCAGTAAATGGTTGGTGTTAATGAGATCCATTTTGTATTCCACAGCCACAAATATTCATTCTAACTTTACCAATGTTCCCCAACAAGTGGTCTTCTTCATGAACTTATCGAAGGAGAGTCATTATCAATCACCAAAAATGGGTCAGTTTCTTCTTCTTCTCCTAGAATATGATTCAGTCTTTCCCTACTGACAGCAGGCCATGAGAGTTAGTAAGTAGTCACACAGAATACTTCCCTGTCTTTCTCAAGAAGTGGGCAGCCTTTCTGTGCAGTATTTAAGAATATTCTACAGAAATAATAAATCAACAGCCCCGGTTCAAAGTTCTAAGTGTATCCATTCTATGTGATGCATGTCTGCACATTCTCAGAGTAAAACTATCTTTATGAACAAGTATCAGCTCAAGTAAACAGAGAAGCTCAAGGTAAAGTTATGACAAGAACATTAAAAAAAAAAAAAACTGGATGGACTTAAAGTTATAAACTGAGGCCATGGTCCATAAACAAGTACACCATCTAAGTTGCTCCAAATTGACCTCTTGGGATTCTGAAAACATGGACAAAACATTCTTTTTAAGAGGAGGCTTGGGGAAATCCCTTAAAAACTTGGGTCTCGCTAAGCCTGAAACCATGGCATATGATGCTATTTTGTGCAAAGCAAACACCGATTTAATGATTTTTGATGGAATGGTTGAGATTTTAAAATCAAATCAATAGATACTAACTTAATGTATATCAAGTAAGATGTAGGGTGAGGGGATAATTAACTCATCTAATAATTGATAGTTTGCTTTATTCAATAAGTCACGATCATCATGACATTGCAAAGAAGCCAATCAAGATCTAATTAAACAACAGCAACATCAACAGTGCCATAAGGCATTATGGGATAATCTGCAACCAAGCTGATCAGGCAGCAACTGATGTACGGGATATATGTGGCATTCATACAACTCTGATTGCTTCATGCCCATATTTCTGGCAGACATCACTAATCAGTCACTGGGCTTTATCCTGCTGGGCCCAGATGCATTTCTCAAATCTTTCTCAATTCTTTGTTCTTGGCAGCCAATTAGCTAGAACTGGCTGGCAAAATGAAATCTATTTGTCATCTCTGTCTTATATTGTTCCTCACATGATGTGGCTTGGATCCCCTAATCCTATTTTTTTAGCACTCTCCTGGATTTCTGGCAGACAGTCTCAATTGTTTCACCTAATATCTATTTTGACCTCCTTCTCAAGTCATCCTTTGTTGTAGAGACTGAGAAGTTAAGTCCTGTCTTATCTAGACTCCCCTGCAGTCAGCATTCCATATTTCCATTCCATTTGAATTTGGAGTGGAGGGGAGAGAGGCAGGGCTGGGGAAGAAGCAGTGTAGTTCTCTGACCTCAGCCCCTGGATATGGGGGACTCATGCGGCAATGGTTAGTCTCACTGATCACAGCAGGCGTGGGATGGGTCTGGGAGCTGGGAGTCATTTCTAGAAGTGCTTCCTAGCATTTGTTTCTCCAGCCTTTTCAACTGGCCCCTAATACCTGCTAATAAAATCTTTTCTTCTTAAATCTGATAGACTACTCCTTTTATCTATTACTGAACTCTGGTCTATACAGCCTTTGTCCCTTAAACAGATCTTACTATGAAGTCTGCCCAGAAGTGAATAGAATAGGTTTTTACTGCCTGGTCATCTGGAAACAAGATTTCTGTGAACAGACACTGATAGCATAGTAAGTATTGGAAGCCTTCAGCCACCAGCTCTGTAGATTAGAGTCTGACTTTGTGCAATCCTCTCAATCCCTCTTTAAGCCTCAAGTTCCTCATCTGCAAAATGAGAGGGTTGTCCTGATTAATGCTGGGCTGCTTCTATCGCTAGCATTCTTTGCATTTGACAAAATGATTTTCCAGTGTGTCCCTTTAAGTAGCTAATTATTCAACACATTAAAAGAATCTATTTATCATATACTTTGTAACTTTATTGCATAAAGTGAAATCATTTTTATTTTGGAATAAATATAATTTATCACTTCAGAAAGTGGCAATTTGAAGCTACTTCTGAGTGAAGCACCTTACAGTTTAAAGAAATTTTAGGGATCCTAATTTCATCTGACAGATAGGAAAACTGAGGTCCATTAAGAAAAAATTACATAAATTCACACATCTATGAGATGTCACTCAATTCTTTCTGTTATAATTTCAGTAACACCCTCCTTTCATTATTCCAATTTTCCCAGAGAGAAAAGGGGAAGAATATAGTATGAATTTGGGTGCTAATCATTTGAATGGAAGGAAGGAGATAAATTGGGGGTTTACATTTTTATTTCTCAGCAATGCTCATTTATTACATGGCCATCCTTTGTGTTATTTTTCTTTGCATATTCCTGATACTTGTTCGACTTCTAACATCTAAAACTAATGTCTATGCATGAGTTTCTAAATCTGATCATACACATTTTGATAAGAATCTGCTCTTCCATTCTCAGTGAGCCCCAGTGTACCTTGCATTACATAGGCATTCAATAAATGCTTGGTATCTTGTAATTAAATTATACTTAGGAAGAAATAAAATTTTACCTACATACAGAGTCATATGGTTAAAATTCAGAGTGCTTTCTTTTAAGTTTTCTCTGACTTCATCGTTACTATTAAGTAGTTATTGTTTTGTTAATTTTTTCCAACCTCATTGGAGGTGGTGTTCAAAAATGTATATTCACTGCAGAAGAATAAAACAATAGATTAAGCAAAATAAAAGATGAGTAAAAAAAAAATAAAGCCAGGTTAGGGAAATATAATGATCCCAACACTTAGTCGGTATGGGTTTTAAATTGGGTATTGAGCTTCCTAGCAGCCAAAGCAAGACATAAAACATAATCCTTTACAAAAGAAGAGTTACCAATTATAAATTTATGAGGTGTTTGATAGGACAGTTTTTGCTAGAACTGGGCAGAATTATATGAGGAAAGAGCACCTAACAGAAGTCAGAAAAACACAAATGATTACTAACATTTGTAAAGCATCTATAAAATACAAAGCATTTCTAAATACATTGAAGTTCACCTCAGCCACAGATATGCACAGATCTGGTGTATGCATTAGGTTTATTAGTACCATTCCAATTCTTAAAAGCACAGAAAAAAGGAAGAGAGAAAAAAATTAGAAATTAGACTTGTTTGGATTCAAAGCCCATGTCCTGCTATTGGGCCAGTAGTCTCCTTACGGATCAACCACATGACCTGGAGCAGGTTGTCTATACTCTTGTACTACAATGCCAATGACCTTGGGAAATAAGACAATGATCCGTGCCTTTCCTGACATAAAGGGGTATGAAGACAAATAGTGAAATACATGTGGAAACCCCCTGGGGTACTACTATAGTTATGGTAAGCATATAAATTGCTTTATATATTAGTGTTAATAATTATAATTTAATAACCAAACTGAGAAAGTATAGAATTATCTAAAAGTCATGATTTGGTTTGTATATATGTTTGGAACCTTACTCAATAAGCATTTATGGGAAAGTATGCAATGTTAGTGTTATAGAAGGAGCCGTGTGAAATTCACTGGACTCAGGTGATTCACTTTAATGGCCCAGAGGATGTGGTAGGCGGGGTTCCTAATGGCCAGTGAACTGCCTCTTCAGGAGAACACAAATCCAGTGTGACGTCTACAAAACCCATCACTGTGCTCATTCCCTCAGCTGGAAAATAGGGTGCCTATGGGAGAAATGCACGGAAAAGAAAGTCTTCCACTAAAGCCAAAGGGCAATAGAAACCCACTGTATCTTCTAACCACTTCACACTGTTGAGTAAGCCAGAAAAGTTACAGATTCCTCTGGAGGCGAGAGCAAATGCAGACTCTTTCCCTCTTCCTGTACAATAAAAACTGGTGAAGAGGAACAAAGTGTGGCTTTCCTTTAGACAGATTTCAGTAGATGTATCATTATACCTAGAATTATTTTCAACTGAATTAAGGAAGAAAAGAAGACTTTGGACCAGTCATTTCCCAAATGCCACTTATTTTGCAGAGATAAGCAATAGTATCTTTTTTAGAGGTTTATTACAGGATGGCTCCCATGGAGCTCAACGATTTGGGAGACATGCACACCTCTAACATAATCTGAGACAAATTAGCAAGTATCTGTAGCTGACAAGAAGCATCAGGGTACTCAATCCTGCTCATGTCTCTGGCATCAAACAGTGCCTGGAAAGAGGTATGTTGATTTTCACTAGTGTGAAAACCAGCAATGGCATACACCCTCTTACTAGGGGAGGAAAGTGATGGACACACACAGCCTATGAAAAGATTGGCATTTCTGGGAACAGTGTTGGGATTAATCCTTCAAGTTGTGGGAAGCCAAGCAAACCTGAAATCCAACCATCGTGGAACACACTGAAATCATTAGGTGTATATAAATCTCTATACGATTACTCTGGCCAGGTGGAAAAGGTTCATTTACTGCCTGCTGCACGGAGTTTAGCAGATAACACTGAAGAGGGAAGGAGGGTGTAAAATAAGGTACTTTTCATGTGCTCTAAGGCCATTTCTCAAGAATAGCATAAGAGTCGATAGTCATACGGCCAATGGACAACACGACCCACCTCTCAGCTCCTGACAACAGGTAGTCAAAATGACTATACTTTTAAATAATTATCTTTAACAGGAAGTGTTCACTGTCTTCTATTATTACATTGGCTATCCTATAATGATGTGCACTTAGATAGCATTTAACTTGTTACTGTTTCAGATAGTGACCTACATATTTATTTACAAATAAACACAGGTTGGGGCGCCTGGATGGCTCAATCAGTGAAGCATCTGACTTCGGCTCCAGTCATGATTTGTGGTCTGTGTGTTCGAGCTCCGCATTGGGCTCTGTGCTGGCAGCTTGAAGCCTGGAGCCTGCTTCAGATTCTGTGTCTCCCTCTCTGTCTGCCCCTCCCCCGCTCATGTTCTGTCTGTCTCTCTCTCAAAAATGAATAAAAATTGGGGCGCCTGGGTGGCGCAGTCGATTAAGCGTCCGACTTCAGCCAGGTCACGATCTCGCGGTCCGTGAGTTCGAGCCCCGCGTCGGGCTCTGGGCTGATGGCTCAGAGCCTGGAGCCTGTTTCCGATTCTGTGTCTCCCTGTCTCTCTGCCCCTCCCCCGTTCATGCTCTGTCTCTCTCTGTCCCCCCCCCCCCAAAAAAAAAGAATAAAAATTAAAAAACAAACAAAAAAAGCCCCCCAAAAAACAAAAAAACAAATAAACACAGGTTAAGATTTAGTTCCAAAATGCTCAAATATTACCTGGAAGAAAGAGCATGGATGGGAATTACTAAAACTAGCATAAGTAAAGTCATAACGGAGACTGATTATTAAAATTTTTCCTCTTTCTATCCTTAGTCTTTGTCTCCTTCCTCTACCAGAAAACTTCCACTCATCCCTCAAAGCCCACTGTGCTATCTCTCTTAGAAGCTTTCCCCAGCTCCAGGAAACAGAGTTTGGTGCTTTGTCTTTCTTTGTATCACACCACTGTTATCATGTTTTATGACATTTTTGTTTATATATCTCTCTTCCAACTTTGAACCCTTTAGGAAGAAAACCAAATCATTAATAAAGTTGGTATATGGTTGTCAAAAATGGGCTCTGCAACCAAACTACCTATGTTCAAACCCTGGTTCCACAGCCATGTGAGTTTGGGCACAATCCTTAAAATTGTTTGCAACATGAGGAAAATTAGACTATCTACTCATCGAGTTATTACAAGGATTAAATGAGATCATAACATACAAAGTGCTTTGAATAGCAGCAGGCTCAGGTCAGTGTTTGCCATTATTTCTTTTTCTTTCAAGATCGCTATTGTCTTGCTTAATGTCAGTATTGACATACTGTAATCGTGTATAAAAAGGAAGAAGAAGTTCCATAACAAAAATGCACTTCTAACGTGGTTTTTTTGTCAGTTCTCCAAATGGTTAGAGTTAAATAAGAAGTGCAGATGATGAAAGTATGTGTTCAGGGACTGAGTTTGATTGCCCCCTTGTCCGACGTTGGAGTTTCTTCAATGAGCCTCCAGTTGTTTTCCTAAAATATTTTATAAGAAATCAAGAGTACTTGTAAACATTCTTATGCCCTACAGAGTTCTAAAACAATTCAGGCAAGGAACAGTGGATATGGATGACCAGGTTTGTATTAAATGATTTTCTTCAGAAACACTTTGGCAAAATTAGGTACAGCCTGGGAAGCAATAAAGGAGCTGCTCCTTCCCAGTCACCGAAAACTCTATGAGCCAAACTCTCTCGTGTTCTGGCCACGGACACTTGGTGCTTGTCCCTGCTCTGCCTCCCGGTGAAACTCTCTGGCCGTGAATGTCCCAGAAAAGCTTTCACCATATACATAGGGAGCAGGGAGCCAGGAGTATGTGCAGGGAATGCAGAGTCGTGCAAAGCAGTGTCCTCATCCTGAGAAGGCTCCCCATCTAGCAGGGACGACAACCCACTGAAACTCTGACTGGAATGTATCCAATTCAGCCAACTAATACTGAGCATCTACAAAGTTCCAGCACTATTTCAGGGGCTAGGAAGCAAACAGTGAACCCAAAAAGCAAAACCAACTAAGGCGACCTTAAAGAAAACAAAGTCTATAGGGAGTGATGTACTATGGGGACAAATAAAGCAGGAAAGGGGGTCAGATGATCCTAAAAGAAAGGGAAGCAGATATGCAGTTTTAGATGTGAGGATAAGGGAGAACCCATGGAGACTTGGGGGTTTTGTGCGATAGATTAGATGTTTGTGTCCCCCCCCCCCCACCAATTCATATATTGAAATCTTAATTCCAATATGATGGTATTTGGAGGTGAGTCCTTTGGGAAGTAATTAGGTCATGAGGGTGGAGTCCTCATATATGGGATTAGTGCCCTCATAAGAAAAGGCCAGAGGGCTAACTAGCTTTTTTCCCCACCATGGGAGGATATAATGAGAAGATGGCAGTCTGAAATTTGGAAGATAATTTTCAGCATATCCTTACTGGGCTGGCACCCTGATATTGGACTTCCAGCCCCAAGAACTGTGGGAAATAAATGTTTGGTGTTTAAGCCACCCAGTCTATGGTAATTTATCACAGCAGCCTGGACAAACTAGGATCATGCACATGAAGTATGTATATCAAAGAGTTTTTATATTTTTGAAAACAGACTTCTGCTCTTCTCTGGTATAACTTATGTCATGGAAAACTAACATTCTTTAATTTTTTTTTCAACGTTTATTTATTTTTGGGACAGAGAGAGACAGAGCATGAACGGGGGATGGGCAGAGAGAGAGGGAGACACAGAATCGGAAACAGGCTCCAGGCTCTGAGCCATCAGCCCAGAGCCTGACGCGGGGCTCGAACTCACAGACCGCGAGATCGTGACCTGGCTGAAGTCGGATGCTTAACCGACTGCGCCACCCAGGCGCCCCATGGAAAACTAACATTCTTAATCGTTTGCCTATTTAGTAAATTGTGACTAATGAGAAACATTTTTCCATTGCTATTTCACTGTATAACTAGATATGAATTCCTCAGAACAAAAAGAGCCCAAGAAAAAATAAAATAGAACTTAAGTATTCAGTAAAAAATAAGTTTCTATTTATTAGCATCTCGATAATAACTCCCAAAGCAGATCACAAAATGTGCAATAAATTATTTTTATGTTTGGGACTATTCAAGAAACAAAGGAAATGTTTAAAACCATCTTTGGTTGCTCAAATAAAGAAAACATCAGAAACTAAAAAGCTATTCAATGTCATCAAGCCTCCATACTCTACAACAGATCACACAAAATCTTCTTTGTGGATAAAGCTCCAACTTCTGAGGGTTTGAAAGACACTTATGGTTTTGGGAAATGAATACACTGATCTCCAGTGGAAAATGAAAGATTCCCAAAACTCATCAGAGGCAACAATTCAAACTATTGCTGGAAATGAACAAATAGTGTACCTCTGAAATATACAAGGTTTTTTTTTGATAAATGGAAATTGATTTCAATAACTAAACTTTCTGTTAGTGTTTCAAAAACTTAAATTGTCTTGCAATCACCTGGGTGCTTCTTAAAACTGCTAAGCGGAGACTCAGGTCTCAAGATTAAAATTTGAAAATAGAACCAGAGAACCTGCATGAGAATCAAGTACCCTGGAGATTCGGATTCTAGGGGTCCGCAGACAAAATGTAGTTGCCCCTGGAATGCAGTGAAAATAAACAAAAAATCCACTTCTACATAAGGAAATATGAAAGTACTGCACACACAACCCATAAATATTTCCACACATTCTGATTAAGAGTGGCTTTATAATTAACAACCCATGTGTGTAACTCCTGAAATGAGCCCTTTCTATTTGGAGATTATCCACAGGTCAGTGTTAGGAAAGAAGCTCCTCCCCACCCTTTGGTTTCCATGATGACACATCTTCCCTAAACCATCATGGCATCACTTGGTTTTCACTCCCTCTCTCCTTGTGGAGGAATGACTTATCTGATTAGTAAATCTAGGAGGAATAGCTTTCCTGCTCTGTGCATGTTCTCCATTGTGTTTTTCTGGGAGTAAACTCCCCACAAAGAGGAAGATTCCCCTGCATTCTTCTAAACCTCAGTCTCCCTTGGGCAGCACCACCCTTCAGAGACTGTGGCTGGGGAGGTTGAATCCGGGGGGTGGGGTGTCCATCCCAGGCAGCATTGCTTGTGACTGAGAGGCCAGGTCTGTCTAGTTTGAATCCAGTCAGCAAGTCCGGGAGGCTCTCACATGGAGCTACAACCTCCATCTGGTTTCTACCATCAACAGACTGCATTTTTCTCTCTTCCATTCTTTTGTCTTTATTATTCATTCAAAATAAGGTGGGAAGAAAAGGGATGCTATTTATCCATCTCCCTTCAAAACCCTGATAGTCAGAACAAGGGCAGATATCAGAGTAGCAATATTAGTCATCGATCCCAACACTGAAACCAACAAGCTACGTTTGTCCCATTTTTTCCAAAAACAAGCCTAGAAAGAAAAGTTTGTAGTAGTGAGAATATGATTTATAACTAACATGCAATCTCAGCTTTAAGACATTTACCCAAATCTCCAAAGTTGCTTCAATTCATCTATCACCCATCAGATCTGGACTTATAATAAAGCATAAATAGTTAGAATATTTTGACAGAATATCATTGGGAGGCCATTTAATTTCTCTAATCTTTATTTTTTCTGTAAAATAGGAATAAAAATGTATCTCTCTTCTTAAAAAGCTAAGGCAAAAATAAAATTGGAGTCCATATCATGGTGATTTATCCACAATAAAATAATATGCTATTATGAATTATGATTTCTTTTATGAACTAAATCCTATTATTCAGGAATTTGGTATTTTTTTTTTTTTTACTTAAGGAATCATGTAATTTTTCTACATGTACTTTTTTCAGATTAAGCAGCAATGATTGATAGAGGAAATCCTACATGTACTAGGAAAGGTGCTTTTTGTCTTATGGATAATGAAGGAACAAGACATGCTTCCCGTTGTCAAGAAGTTTTTATGTAAGAGAATGATACAACACACACTGGGAACAAAAAGTAAAAAGAGAACAGGAAAGTGGACTTTGTGGAGTAAAAATCATAAGGAAAGAGGAGGTTAAAAAATTAAAAGGGGACTAGGCTTGATTTTAAAGTCAGCCTAGCCCCAAATAGATGGAGGAGAGCAGGCAGGTAATTTCAATGGCGATGAACACATGGGTAAAATCAGACAGGAATGGACATGGTGTGAGTGCCAGAGTAGTTGTTCAAGTTGATTTCTTCCCTTGGTAAACAGCTCACGAAGCATGGTCTATTTCAACAAGCATGCACGCCAACTTCTCAGTTACGGTTTTTGGTAGGAATGTGGCACAAGTATGATTTTAAAAAGTCTCTTATAAAACTTCTCTGGATTGTCTTTAAACAACTTTTGAATTTGTTATATTCTCAGTGTAAAAGTAATTGGATACACATTATTATATATGACTACAGGATTGCCATTTATTGAGCATTATTTACTGTGGAATCTGTATTTTACACACACACACACACACACACACACACACACACACACACATTCCTCAACCCTTAGTTCTTACAACAACCCAATGAAGGTCTG
Organism: Prionailurus viverrinus; assembly: GCF_022837055.1. Classification (NCBI taxonomy): domain Eukaryota; kingdom Metazoa; phylum Chordata; class Mammalia; order Carnivora; family Felidae; genus Prionailurus; species Prionailurus viverrinus. The sequence continues at coordinate 189,884,978 of NC_062564.1, read as the reverse complement.
TTGTTATTTTACATAAGACAAGCTTGAATTTTGGAAAGCTGAAATAACTTGTCCAAGACCCCACATCTTGTAAACAATGCTCAGGAATCCAAACCTACTTAAACGTATACTCTTGACCACCATACATAGTCTACCTCTGGCCACACCACCTACTGATTGGGTTGAAAATTAGATTTTGCCATGAAGCTAAGAAACATACCTCAACCATAGTGAAAATATATGATTCAAATATTTCATTATTTTTATATCATCATTCTTATGATGATCTATATGACCATATAGGTTATTAACAATCATTAGAAGAAAAGAGATATTGATCTGGCAACAAAGAAAGAGAGTGTTCTTCACCATCAGGGAAATACAAATCAAAAACACAATGAGATACCACCTCACACCTGTCAGAATGGCTAACATTAACAATTCAGGCAACAACAGATGTTGGCGATGATGCAGAGAAAGAGGGTCTCTTTTGCAATGTTGGTGGGAATGCAAACTGGTGCAGCCACTCTGGAAAACAGTATGGAGGTTCCTCAAACATTAAAAATAGAACTACCCTATGACCCAGAAATTGCACTATTAGGTATTTATCCAAGGGATACAGGTATGCTGTTTTGAAGGGGCACATGCACCCCTATATTTATAGCAGCACTATCAACAATAGCCAAAGTATGGAAAGAGCCCAGATGTCCATCGATGGATGAATGGATAAAGAAGATGTGGCATATATACAATGGAGTATTACTCGGCAATCAAAAAGAATGAAATCTTGCCATTTGCAACTACGTGGATGGAACTAGAGGGTATTATGCTAAGCAAAATTAGTCAGGAAAAGTCAAATATCATATGACTTCATTCATATGAGGACTTTTTAAAAAAATTGTAATGTTTATTTTTGAGAGAGAGAGAGTGATCAAGGGAGGGGCAGGAGAGAGGGAGACACAGAATCCACAGCAGGCTCAAGGTTCTGAGCTGTCAGCACAGAGCCCGATGCGGAGCTCAAACTCACGAACCATGAGATCATGACCTGAGCCGAAGTCAGAGGCCTAATCGACTCAGCCACCCAGGCGCCCCATAGGACTTTAAGACACAGTACAGATGAACATAAGGGAAGGGAAGCAAAAACAACATAAAACAGGGAGGGGGACAAAACATAAGAGACTCTTAAATATGGAGACCAAGCAGAGGGTTACTGGAAGGGTTGTGGGAGGGGGGATGGGCTAAAGGGGTAAGAGGCATTAAGGAATCTACTCTTGAAACCATTGTTGCACTATATGCTAACTAATTTGGCTGTAAATTTAAAAAAATATAATTAAAATTAAAAAAAAGAAAGTGAGTGTTCTTCAGCCTGAAGCTAAGCAATTTTTTTTTGTGGGGGTGCAATAACTAAGTGAACATTCTAGCCTTCATCTTCTTTTCTGATGATTTCTCCAGCTACTCTGGGTTAAAATTCTGGCACAAAAATTATTTGGAACCACTTGTTAAGCCTGTTTTATGCTCATCATGTTTATTCTCCTTGAGCAGTAATGTTGTGAATATTGACTATACTGAGTGCTTAGTTGATATCATCGGAAATAAATATTTAAATATCTTCTCATCTTTGAAGGAAAAACAGAGCTAATATGGAGTAACTGATGCTGAGATGGGACAGGGCCAAGTCCAATGTAAAGGATCCTAATTCTCACCTATGGAGTCAGACTTACCATTATGCTAGAAAATTTGGGGGAAGATCATTTTAATTAGGAGGTACAGTACATAAATATTCTCTAGCAGCATACAGGGTCGAGAGGGGGGGAAATCTCTCATTTGTTTACTTAATTTCATGACACTTTAAATAATTCTACATAGTTCTATTTAATTCTATTTAATCAAATTCTCTAACCAACAGAAGGTGAAAAGAATGAAATAATAATGTAATTAATTTAACTTTCAACCCTCTACTTGGGATTTGCCTCTACTCTCTCCCACCATAGATACATGTTAATGGGATCAGAACCCAGCTTTATTTATTTATTTATTTACTTATTTACTTACTCAGTTACTTATTTAGAGAGACTGGGGCGGGGGTGGGGGGAGGGAAGAGAGAAAGGGAGAGAGAGAATTCCATGCAGGTTCTGCAACATCAGCACAGAGCCCAATGCAGGGTTTGAATGAAGGAACCATGAGATTGTGTCCTGAGCTGAAGTCAAGAGTCAGACACTGAACCGACTGAGCCACTCCAGTGCCCCAGCACTCAGAAGAAGGAACAAGAAGAAGAAATCAAGGAAAGGATAACCAGAGTTAGTCAATTCTTATCTTTTATCCCTGCTTATCTGTGAGTTTGGCTTCAGACTAATACTCTTGATATGTCAGAATACATAATGTGCTTGAAACATCAGCAGACTGTCTGTGGCTTACCATGCAAAGCATAAGCCAGGTCCAAGAGCGAAGAACATGGCACCGTAAGGAACGCCCCCACTGACACCATTCAAAATGAAGTGAGTGGAAAGTTCTCTAAGACGAGGCAGTTCATGGTGTAGCTGTCATGGAACACGGTTTCAAACCACTTTTTCCCACTTGAAATATTTCCCTCCATTCCCAGCCTGAGAAAACTTATTGAAAGTAGCTGACAGACTTTCCTTAAATAATTATTCCAGGGCTTAAATTGTCCCCTTAAAAACAGACATATTCAGGTCCCTCTGGAGTGGGGTGGGGTGAAGAGATTGGTCTTCATGGAAAAATTTCCCCGCTCCCCTTAAACAGCCATTAGCAAGAATAGTTCCTATTATTGTAAAATGTGTGTTTTTGAATACATTTGCTAGACAGGTCAACTCTGAACTTCACAAAGAATTTGCAACTATGGGAATTCTTCGCTGATTTTGTGTTTTCCCTCAAGTACACCTATAAAATGCTAAGCTATGTGTGAGTTTCATTGTTGATGTATTATAAAAGAGATATACAACAATATTGAGGCCAGCTTACTATTTGGAGCATGATATTTTTAGTCTAAAATCTTATTAGGGACCTAGAACTTTTGTGCACATTTTTAATGAGGTACATTTTCAAAGAGAGTTTTAGCTAGACAATCACCTATTGTCATGAGGAATGCATTTGGCTAATTCACTCCGTGTCTCCTTGAACATTTGCAGCAAGGTGTTCACCCTACTTCTTACTCAGGTGATATTTAGAAGCCTCTGGTAATTTCTTCTTCAATGCAGTAGTGATATGTAGGAATGGCTGGGTATAGTGAAGACAGATGTGGGATGTGGCTATTTATTTAGGTGCCTGAGTGTTCTAATTATTTTTTAAATTATTTATTTATTAAACAAATTTTTTTAATGTTTATTTTTGAGAGAGACAGAGACAGAATGCGAGTGGGTTGGGGCAGAGAGAGAGGGAGGCTCAGGATCTGAAACAGACTTCAGGCTGCGAGCTGTCAGCACAGAGACTGATGCGGGATCCAGCTCACAAGCTGTGAGATCACAACCTGAGCTGAAGTCTGATGCTCAACCGACTGAGCCACCCAGGCACCCCAAGTGTTCTATTTTATAGTTATCCATTGTCCCCTGTAATTTGTTCAAATTTGAAATCATATCACCAATTTACTTCATTGCTGCCAGACCTTCATTATTTCCTGTTTATTTATTAGAGAGTTTCTGTGACCAGGTCATTAATAATTAGGTGTTTATTAACATATATAAGTCACTCCTACTTAATTCTATTCAAATGGATGTCTGAGAAAGTAACTGGCCCCAAATATACTATGTTGATTTTACTAATCCAGAGATGTTGGTGTATTTCTTCACGTATCACAGAGATTTAGAAAATGAAAACAAAAACTTAGCTCTTATACGGAAGGTCAGAATGAGAAAATGTGAGCTCTAGCTTCTGAAGTCTGTGGTTGATTCCAATTCTACTGTTTGATTGCTCATAAAGTAGACAAGTTATGTAGCCTCTTTGAACAAATTTTCTCATCTATAAAAGTGGTTATAGAAAATACCTATGAACTGTCTGATATGCAACCTAGTATAAATTGCAACACAAAATATTCAGAATCAACATAAAGAAATGTGTATTTTTGGCAACTCTGCTCACAGTGTCTGCGATCCTTCCTACCAATAGTTATGTAAGGGGAGACAAAGTAATCATTAGAAATTTTGAATTACATGGGGCGCCTGGGTGGCTCAGTCAGTTGAGCGTCTAGCTTCGGCTCAGGTCACGATCTCACAGTTTGTGAGTTCGAGCCCCGTGTTGGGCTCTATGCTGACAGCTCAGAGCCTGGAGCCTGCTTTGAATAGTCTCCCTCTCTCTCTGCTCCTCCCCCGTTCATGCTCTGTCTCTCTCTCTCCTGCAAAAATAAATAAAAACACTAAAAAAATTTAAAAAAAAGAAATTTTGAGTTACAATACAGTCAGTGCCTTGTCTCTAAACTCTTCTGTCTCAAAGTTACTTGACAATTTTAAAGACCTCTGAAGTTCATATAATGGTGATTTCCATCTTGTGGGCAAGGGAATGGAAGTCCAGACAGGTCTGGAGATTTGCATAGGACTCACAGCCAGCATATTTCAGGGGCAGGATTTGACTCTATGTCTTTTCTGTCTTCAAAGCTCAGTGTTTCCTAACCTCAGTATTGCTCTGCCTCAGCAAGCAAGCTCTACCATTAATTCACAAAGGGACTCTATGTGCCTAATTACTTTATCATGACCTATTTAACATAAGAGAGTTTGACTGGATAGATTTTCATATCTTCTTAGTCAAGTATCTATAATGCTTGGTTTTAGACCTTGTTACATGAACAAAATACACCAAATTTTTCCTTGAGCTGAGTAGGTCTCTAACAAGAGACATTTCTCTCTCTCCCTGCCATTTAAATTCATCTAAGAAAAATTGATGAATTTGATTGCTAAGATGGGCATGATGATTGGGAAAGGCTGGTACTGTTTCATACAGACAGAGCATCCTGATTGACAACAGAACAGGAAGAACATCTTCAGGCCACAATGGAAATTTCCTGTCCGCACAAAATAAGATTCCTAATGTTAGCTTAGAAGCCATTAGCAATTCACCCCTAGGACAGTTTCTTAACATTGAGCTGGCCAATATGGTTTTTAGGGTCGACCTTCAAAATGTCCCCTAACCAATAGCACAGTGATAGTGTGCAAACCACTGGGGATACCTACGTTACGATGGGGCAAGTGAATTGTGCAATTCCTTTAAAAAGCAATTTGCCCTTACATATATGTCCAGAGATTTGAAACATTTCATTCTCTTGTCCCATTAATTCTTCTTCTAAGATCTTAAGAACATAATTCTATGCTGATGCATAGGGGCACTTGTACCCCAATATTTATAGCAGCACTCTCAACAACAGCCAAATTATGGAAAGAGCCTAAATGTCCATCAACTGACGAATGGATAAAGAAATTGTGGTTTATATACATGGTGGAATACTACGTGGCAATGAGAAAGAATGAAATACGGCCTTTTGTAGCAACGTGGATGGAACTGGAGAGTGTGATGCTAAGTGAAATAAGTCATACGAGAAAGACAGATACCATATGTTTTCACTCTTATGTGGATCCTGAGAAACTTACCAGAAGACCATGGGGGAGAGGAAGAAAAAAAAAAAAAGAAAGGTTAGAGAGGGAGGGAGCCAAAACATAAGAGACTCTTAAAAACTGAGAACAAACTGAGGGTTGATGGGGGGTGGGAGGGAGGGGAGGGTGGGTGATGGGTATTGAGGAGGGCACCTGTTGGGATGAGCACTGGGTGTTATATGGAAACCAATTTGACAATAAGTTTCATATTAAAAAAAAAGAACATAATTCTAGTTATATAAACAATTTATACACAAAGATTTTATTAAACAAATTTTCAAATACTGGAAAATATGCAAATAATTTCCATGTCCTAAAATCAGGGTAAGTAATTTATACACACACATTTATAGAATATAATGTAGGCATTAAAATATTTATGAAGGATTTGTGAGCTAATATAAAAATTCTTCTGCTCTAATACTGAATTTAAATCTACATAAAATTTTATAATTTTTAAGTATTATTTTGAAGTTTAAAGGAACAAGTCTATGTGGGAAAAACTAAAAGTAAATAGAAAATATTACCAGTGTTTTCCTTTGGTGGGTCTAAGGGTATTTTCTTCATACTTCTTTCTTTTTCTGTATTTATAAGATTTCTATGATGACTGTTTATTACTTTTGTAATGAAAAACATACTCCTTCTCAACACTCAGTTTTGGTTTCCAATAATTTCAATCTATGATGTTTTTAGACTTAAGTTCACTTTTTTTTAAATGTTTATTTATTTTTGAGAGAGTGACAGAGTGTGAGTGGCGGAGGGGCAGAAAGAAAGAGGGAGACACAGAATCGGAAGCAGGCTCCAGGCTCTGAGCTGTCAGCACAGAGCCCGATGTGGGGCTCAAACACAAGAAATGTAAGATCATGACCTGAGCCAAAGTTGGACACTTAACCAGCTGGGCTTCCTAGGTGCCCCGACTTAAGTTTAACTTTATGATTTATAAATATGTGTATTAAAAAAGCTTGTACACTATGTTTGATCAGACCTCAGCCCAATGGTTCTCAAGATGAGAGGAGGTGATTTTGTCTGCCTTCCTGCCCCTGGGATGTTAGGAAACACCTGGAGGCACTTCTGGTTGTCACAGTTCAGGAAGAGGTGCTCTTGGCATTTAATAGGTAGAGGCCTGGGATGCTGCCAATTGTCCTAGAATGCAGAGGAGAGCAGCCATAATGAAGAATTAGCTCAAAATATTAATAGTGTCAAGTTTGAAAACCCTAAAAATTATATCAGTTCAAGGCTGTTGTGGAACTAGAACAAACAATTCTAAAATGTATATGGAACGACAGAAGATCCAGAATAGCCAAAGCAATCTTGAAAATGAAAAGCATAGCTGGAGGCATCACAATTCTGGAGTTCAAGTTATATTATAAAGCTGCAGTAATCAAAACCGTATGATTTTGGAACAAAAATAGATACATAGATCAACAGAACAGAATGGAAAACCCAAAAATGAACCCACAATTATATGGTCAATTAGTCTTCAACAAAGGAGGAAAGAATATCCAATGGGAAAAAGACAGTCTCTTCAACAAACGGTGTTGGGAAAACTGGAAAAGAATGCAAAAGAATGAAACTGGACCACTTTCTTATGCCACATACAAAAATGCATTCAAAATGGATTAAAGACCCAGAAAAATCTAGGTATGTAACTTCTTACTTATAGGCAGTAACTTCTTTGATATTGGCTGTAGCAACTTTTTTTTCCAGATATGTCTCCTGAGGCAAGAGAACCCAAAGGAAAAATAAACTATTGGGATTACATCAAAATAAAATTTTCTACACAGCAAAGGAACAAATCTAACAGGAAATCTATGGCATGGGAGAAGATATTTGCAAATAACGTATCCAGTAAAAGGCTGGTATCCAAAAGATATAAAGAACTTATAAAATGCAACATCCAAAAAACAAATAATCCAACTAAAAATGGGCAGAAGACATAAACAGTCATTTCTCCAAAGAAAACATCCAGATGGCCAACAGACA